>NC_085002.1:24681037-24688537 GCF_963854185.1 Sardina pilchardus | reverse complement strand
TGACACTATCTCCCTGGCAACGAGTAAGACAAACAATGCGTGGGTTTTGTGTGCGGCTGAAACTGTAGACCCACAATTGCCACACAAGAATACTGCTGGCTTGACTGAGTTGCCAGTCCTTTTTTTGAGCATGGGCAGCTCACAGCAAAAGCAAATCCACTAATCTACCACAGCTTGGTCATGGCTGTTTGGATTACAAACAAAGGCTCTTTTGAAACGTTAATCAGAATGACAAAGTTTTTGCTTTTGCAGTAATCCAGGAGATCTCCCAGTCAAGAGCAGTTGAGTCAGGATCACCTCCATGTCTGACCTACTGTAGAGGACACAATACAGCACAAGACCGATTCCTTGGTCTCTGAAATGTTACTACATGTCCGACAGGCATTTAGCATTCACAGCTCAGCAGTGCGTTCACCACAACACTGAGCTCAACTCTGATGGATATATAGCTTGTGCAGTTTATAGTGCAGACAGAAAGTGACCAATATAGCAACATGTGTGACTTTTGAAGCCCTAACCTTAACCCTAATCAGATGCTTTTAGGGTACAATTCAAGTTGTGTAGGCGATGTACTGTATTTAACAATCCAGAATTTGAGTCTGATACTACTCCATTGGGAAGTGATTAGAGGGCGTGTTTCAACCAATACAGAGGGGGGAAATGCCTCTGCACTCAATTGGATAGACCTAACCAATCAGAACAACAGATGATAGTGAAATCTAAATGTCTATAGCTTTCTAGCGACAGCCTTTTTGATGAAGACAAAATCAACCGAACCGCACTTAAGTGACGTGATAGGCAGAGCACTGTTTTGCTCATCTGTCTTGATTGGTGCAGTCGGTTTGAACTGCTGGTTCGGGCATAGTTGCTTCTCAGTGGAACAAGTCCAGATCGAATTTCCCGACCTCAAATTCTGTGGCCGGGGTTAAATACGGCTAGGACTTCCGGGCTAGGTTAGCAGGGCTTTGTTGGTGAAATATCCCATGTCCTGTCCTGTCCTTCCTTCCGGACTAATAATCAGAAACTGAAAGGAGAAGGAAGTAGGTGATGAAATCCTGTCAGAAGTTGGCTCCTCTCCATGCTGGAGGGCCCCGGCACTCTTTCAGCCTGTTACTGAGTCATGCTGCCTCAGAGGTGACCACCATACACCCCCACCCTCCCCCTCCCACCCATCTGGAGGAAGCTGAGACACAAAGTTGCATATCTGTGCCACTGCCAGAGCTCAAAGCATGTTTGTTCTGTGTGTCACTCACAAGCCACTGTAGACTAGTCAGAGGAAATCCTGCATTTAAGCTCTAGGTTCAAAGCCTCGAGCATAGCTCAACACACACCCACCCACAGCCAGGGATTTTCAACCAGGCTACACCTGGTAGCATCTGAAAGCTCAACTTACTGTAATAAATCAGTTAATTAAAGGCTTGTGTGATTTCGGCGAATGCATTGGACATGGATGGCTGACTCCATGACTCATGAGAATGTGTCGCTCGAGCAAGAATGAGGAAAGCGCTAATCTCCGGGCACAATTAATCAATGGCTCTTATCTCGCTTAGTGTCACAATAAGAGGCAGTTATCAGTAGTGGTGGGTGGGAAGTAACAGGCCGTGCTAAGCCACAGTTCAACTGTAAACACCAAAGCAGACATGGGCATGTAAACACCACAGAGACACAGGGAGAGAGAGAATGAAAGAAAGAAAGAGAGAGGGACAGAGAAGGACTGAGAAAGAGAGAGAAAGGGGGGACAGAGAGAGGGACAGAGAGAGAGGGAGATTAGAAAAACCACAACATACAGTACATTCGGAGCATAACAGATGATGGGTCACATCATCATAGAAGTCTGCAGACTTCGACTTGCTTGAGCACCCTTTCATAGAGTATGCGTACAACATCATGCAGGAAATATTGAGAATAGAATAAGCGGAATCTCCTAGTCATTAACAGCATGTTGCTAAAAACTCTGACCCCCAGAGATACTGCATGTTTATAAGAATGGCTACTGAACATCTGGATAAAGTGCCTGTTAAATGACCAAATCCAAACGTAATCTACTTCCTACGTCCCAGCCACCCACCCTCTCTGCTGAGTAAGCCCAGGATGGCTTTTACAGCTGACGATAAAATATATTGATAAACCTTTTCCGGATGGACATATTGCCATATTGCATTTCGTGATTATTATCAATTGTAATTTAATGGCCATAAACCATCCCACACGCTGAATAAACACTCCATTCCGGTTACCACAGTTCAATGGTATCCCTTCCTCGGTTACGATTCAGTATAAAGTGTTGGAGTGCATATCGATGATGAAGAACCTGGAGACTGTTGGACATAATTAAAAACTCCAGTCTGGACACTTGGCAGGACAAAGTGAGAAGACAAAGGTGAAGACTTGGTGAAGGTGAAGAGAGAGAGAGAGAGAGAGAGAGAGAGAGAGAGAGAGAGAGAGAGAGAGAGAGAGAGAGAGGTGTTTGCTTTACAATCATTAATTCATTTGGCTGACGCTTTTACTCAAAGAGCAACAGTAAAACTTTAAATTAATGAGACTACAAGGGAAGGGGGCTGACGTCTTGGCCAAAGATGCTAATTGCAATGTTTTGGTACCTGCGTGTGAAGTGCGTCATGTGTCTCGTTATCCCACGGGAGGACAACGGTGTTCATTAGCATCGGCCTGAGGGTGTGAAGCACGATGCTTTTGGAACCTTTAAAGACTGGGGCCCCCGGAGGACGGCCGCCTGGCTTTGGCCCAGGCGCGGCACTGTCCTGGCCCGGCTCTGGCTTAATCCACTGGATCTGCACCCGAACCCGGGCTGGATTCTTGTCGCAGTCAGCTGCTATCTATCTAGGTCCCATGAGATGCCTGCTGTTCGAGTAGACAGGATGTCATCATCCCCTGTGTGTGTCTGTGTGTGTGTGTGTGAAAGAGTGTTTGTGGATGAGTGGCCAGCATGATTCAGAAGGGAATTGCTGTTGCGTAAGTGTTGCAGAAAGGGGGTAGAGGGAGGAAAAGAAAGAGAAAATTATTAAGATTGGAAGAGATAGAAACTGAAAGAGAGGGACAAGGTGTGTCTGTGTGTGTGTGTGTGTGAGTGAAAGAGAGGAAGAGAGAGAGAGTTACTATACTATGTGTTTGTGTGTGTGTGTGTGTGTGTGTGTATGCGCGTGAAAGAGAGAGAGATAGTGTGTTACAATGTGTGTGTGTGTGTGTGTGTGTGTGTGTGTGTGTGTGTGATTGTGTGTGTGTGTGTGTGTGTGTGTGTGTGTGTGTGTGAGTGTGTGTGTGTGTGTGTGTGTGTGTGTGCGCATGTGTGCGTGTGCGCGTGCACGCGTGTGTGTGAATGGGAGAGAGATAGAGAGAGCAAAGAGGGGAAAATGTCCATAACAAGCACACATTGTGCCATACGCTGTAGGCTGCATGCAGCCAATAATGCAGACATTGTTCAATTCCGACACATTAGACTCCCCCCACACCATGAAACATGTCCTCTTGATTACACAATGGGACATGATTGGGTTGATCAAGGCAAACAAAACAGAAAATATCTGACAAAGCAGCCGCTATGCTATTCTGCCATGCTGCTCAGTCAGTACTAAACTGCAAACTGTAACTGTACAGTAACTGTCCACACGTGTGGTTGTTTGAGGGTCCACTGGGCAATAGCACTGAGGTTAGAGAATTGGAGGCTCATTGTGCACTGGGAGACCGGACCGAAAGTCCAGAAAGTACTGGCTGTGCTGTGTCTGGACTACAGTTCTGGAAGGTCAATACTTGTTTGAGGGAAGGGGATAGTGTAGAGATGGGGAGAGGAGAAAAGAGAGAGAGAGAGAAAGAGAGAAAGGGTAACAAACATGTTTGACTACATGATTGTCTACTTTTTGTTGTCGTTCTGTGGGTGTATCATGTTGATGCTCAGGGCTTGTTGAATTCCGACGCAATTTCTTGAAAGATGTAATCCAGCATCAGCATGCTGGTAAGAAAACAGAAAAGTCGACGGGAACATGCAGCGACAGGATGAAAGAACGGACATTTGAAGGTGTCATCATCTGTTGGGCACCAACCCTGTTGTCTATTCTCTCCAAACGACTTCATTTTACTAGCCTGGGTTTCCCATACTGCCTTGTGCTGTGATTTCTTTCACGCTGCTAAGGCAGTCTGGAAACTAACGCCCCCATTTTCGCCTGATGTTGGTGGCCAATCACAGAACAGGGGAGAAAGCAAGACCATGATGAGCTATGCAGAGACGCATTTGATTGACATCCGTGGCGCCCAATGAACGGATCTGGGCATTTTTTCAAATACGAGAAAATGAACGTCTGGTTGCCAGACCATGTCTCATTTGAGAAGTGGGAGGCGTTAGCTAGGCTATCATCTTACTTCATCAGGGCATCATTTAGGGGGACAGAATGACCCTAACTGTTCAGCTTCGTATCTCCCACTTTCATCTCTGACCATGTCTTCAGATTCAAATGGACTGAGGTGAGGTCAGGCAGGAGCCCTCTCCTCTCTCCCCTCGATGCCTCTCATTCTCAGGCAGCTGACATCTGTGAGTTCCTTCACTGATCCAGAGGCATGAAGCACCAGAGACACAGAATGGAATCGAGTGCATGCTGGATTGTGTTATTATGTTTTTACATAAGGTGCGTTTACAAGCACTTTGACGCCATGACACCTGACAGCTCATCCCTTACACCCCCACCAGTCACACACACACACACACACACACACACACGCACACACACGCACACACACGCACACACACACACACACACACACACACACACACACACACACACACACCCACACACACACACACACACACACACACACACACACATACACACATACACACACACCCCACACTACATACACACACACAAAAACACACACATTACTGTGTACTGTGTGTCTGTCGCACACACACACACATACACACACCACATTACACACATACACACTTACACACACATTAAAACAAATCACACACACACATACACACACACACACACACACACACACACACACACACGCACACACACACACACACACACACACACACACACACACACACACACACACACACACGCACACACGCACACACACACACACACACACACGCACACACACACACACACACACACACACACACACACACACACACACACACGCACAAACACTCTCCCCCTGCCCACCACCCTGCTCTCCCGTGACGGGTGTTGTTGGCACAGCGCGCAGGACGGCGGCACTGCCCACTTAATTACAGGGCTCTGATTGACGGCACGTCTGGGAGGGAGGGGGACTGGGTAGGGGGGGGGGGGGGGGGGTGACTGGGTGGCGTCTGTCCAACTCCTCTGCCCTCAAAGTGTGTGTGTGTGTGTGTGTGTGTGTTGGAGGAGGAGGGGGGGGGTGGAGATGAGTCATCTTCCTGTAGAGTGTGTAGTGTGTGTGTGTGTGTAGTGTGTGTGTGTCTACTGTGTGCGGTACGTGGTCATGGTTGACGTGGGAGGACAGCTAGCACGACACCCTCTCCATTCACCACTGTGGTGTTGGTGAGACTGCTGTCAAGTTGCTGCGGAGAGATCTCGGACTCTCCCACTCCTCTTTCCCTTCCTCTCTTCCGCCCGTCTCTGCCGCTCTCCCGTTCCCTCGTTCCTCCCTCTCTTTCTCCTTCTCCTCTCATCTATCCAGTACAGTGTGTTTTATTGCCCATTCAAAGGGAAACATGTCCTCCCCCTCCTTGTCTGTATCTGTCCTCACTCCCTGTTTTCATATGAGTCAGTAGGCCAGTTGGCTTTAGTCTTTGTGGTCAAGGATTTAGATTTCGGTCAGATGACTGACAATGAAAATGTGTGTGTGTGTGTATGTGTGTGTGTGTGTGTGTGTGTGTGTGTGTGTGTGTGACAGTGTGTGTGCGCGTAGGTGTGTGTGTGTGTGTGTGTATGTATGGAAAATTACAACTGAATTTATATGTATCTATTACCGGGATGCCTACTGTATGTCACATCAAACTCCAGTGCTGGTCCACAGTTCAGAGTTAGTCTGTCGCCCGGGCAACAGGTCCCCGTGCTGTGGTTGGGACAACACTGGCAGAGAGAGTCCCATGGTGAGTCTGTTCTTTCTCTGATGGGGTGGCAACAGCGGTGCCTACGCACGATGGGCCGTTCTGTTCTCATGCCCGGCTACACGTTCACAGGCCCACCCAGTCCTGAGATTGGCCAAAGGATTAGTTTTACTCTGTCTCCTGCCTCCCCCTCTCTCTCTCTCTCTCTCTCTCTCTCACACACACACACACACACACGTACACATTCATACACATACACTCAAAATCACCCAGTCCAGTTCCCCTCCCGGTCTCTCCCTTTTCTCTTTCTTGCCCTAGTCTCTCTCTCTCTCTCTCTCTCTCTCTCTCTAGCTCTCTCCCACTTGATTTCTCACACACGTCCAGCCACACTTAACATTAACCAGTGGCTGGAGACAACTTTGTCTCTCCCTCTTTCCCGTAGTTCCCAGAGTGTCCGTGTAATCCAGGGAACGGGATAAGCCGCCGGGAGGCCACCGAGCTGTTGTGCCTCTCCCCGGGGCCGGGTGCTTCCTGTCCCGATAGGCACAAGAGTGGGCGATAGCCTTGTAAGGACGCGGTCGGAAACACGGTGGCATTGCTCTGTGCTTTGGGCTTGAGTTAGATTGCCAGCCGCCCTCCTTCCCCCTCACCCCGCCTAACACTCCCCCCTATCTCCAATCTTATCTGGCCTGAGGCTGGTATGCGTCCGTGGGTACAACAGCCTGATGTGTGAACAGGGATTAGTGTGACTCTGGCCCTTCCCGCCACCCTTCAGCGACAACTGGGAATGCGTGGCGTATTCCACCCCGGGTTCCGCTGACGGAACCCCCAGAAGTTCCACAGAGGAGCTCCTCTGCAGACACATGCTGCTTCCTGATGGGTCAGGCCTGAGTGCCTCCTGGACCTGTTTAACTCTTCACAGATGGCCGAACGCTAGCCGTTTGTCACCGTCAGGGGAGCGATGAAGGTTAAAGCGCCGGGTGAGCACTGTGAGAGATGTTGTAAGAGGGAATTGTCGACCTGGCTGTAGTACGACTTAAAGGAGAAATTTGAGAGTCACACCGTGACATCGATATCTAGAAGTCTCTAGATGCGTGTGGGTTTGTGTGCCGTCATGCGATTTCTTCCCATACCGCCCATCCTCCTTGTGAGGGATTTTGTTGGGTTTCTGCTATCTGTTTTCCGTCTTGAGCATTTACATGCAATGATCCATTTGTAATCTTTTCCCAACCGTGTTATCATGGCTGTTTGCTCATCAGAGGAGACAATGGGATAAGATACAAAGCAAATCTGGAACACCCAGTCCCTCTCTCTCTCTCTCTCTCTCTCTCTCTCTCTCTCTCTCTCTCCTCTCTCTCTCTTCTTTTCCTCACTGTCTTTCTCTCTCCCTTCCCTTTCTCTTTAGCATTGTGAAGAAGACTTAGGCTGGCTTTGCCCATCCGTGG
>NC_085002.1:24548537-24673537 GCF_963854185.1 Sardina pilchardus | reverse complement strand
GGTTCCCCAGCAACCTGGGGGAATTACAGGAGCTGGAGATTTCCACTAGTTAGTGTGTGTGTGTGTGTGTGTGTGTACGAGAGACAGAGACACAAGTATAAAGAGAAAATATTTGCTTTAATGTGTGTGTAAGTGTGTATGTGTGTAATGTGGTGTGTGTGTGTGTGTGTGTGTGTGTGTGTGTGTTGTGTGTGTGTTGTGTGTGTGTGTGTGTGTGTGTATGAGAGATAGAGACACAAGTATAAAGAGAAAAGATTTGCTTTAATGTGTGTGTAAGTGTGTATGTGTGTAATGTGGTGTGTATGTGTGTGTGTGTGTGTGTGTGTGTTTGTGTGTATACGAGAGACAGAGACACAAGTATAAAGAGAAAAGGTCTGTTTAAATATGTGTGTGTGTGTGTGTGTGTGTGTGTGTGTACACAGAGTGTTTGCATGCCCAGTTGAGAATGACATATCTATGACAAAGAAGAACAACTATTAGAATCAGATGTCTCCCGCCACCCTTTCCTCACAACTCCGTGTCACTCACTCCCCCGATTGATCTGTTCCAAGGAAGGAATGTCAGACAGTGTCTTTGTCAGCGCTGCGTGCTGCGGTCGCTTCACTATTTCGGGGCAGGTGTTGTCCCAGACCAGGCTGCCTGCCCCTGGAGGACCAGCCCTCCCATTCAGAGTGCCTGCCGTCTGCCTGCCTTTATAAGGCACTTCCTGCCTGTGGTGACATCACGTCAGCTGTGCGGTGCGGGCTGTAGGCGGGAGACAAGGAAAAGAAAAGGGGGGGGGGGGTGGCGGGGGGGAGGAGTGACAGAGGGAAGGAGCATGTGCAGGGGAGGAAAGTTCACGGCCGGGTTTCCTATCGGTGCGCTGCGATCTCTGCTCGGTCCGGCCATCTATTCTACGCTCTCTGCTCCAGCATGTTGTAAATGCACCAGGCCATTTAGCGAGCGTTAAGGCGTGATTAGACACACGTTTGCGCACTAGCGTTTGCTGATGTCGGCCAGGTCGGCTGTTGTGCACTGGATGAGCTTCATGAGCTGTGCAAGCCCTAAACAAGGCACCCATATGGGGAGTTCTCATGTCAGCAATTTATTATTTTTATGGTGTGTAATAGCTGTGTCATAACAAGAACAGCAGAGCTGTGCAAATGCATACATAAGTGCATGCATACACACAGATACACACATACACACACACACACACACACACACACACACACACACACACACACACACACACATTTCACCCACAGGTCGACCATCTGGTATGTACGTTCCCACAGAGCCCACCATTCCAGGGCTGGCAACAACTGGCCCGGTGGAATTTGAGAAATGTGCTTGAAATTATGGAAGGGGATTAGTGCAAGCCTGGACCCTCCATGGCCAGATATCTAATGATAAGCCTGTTAGGTTCGGGGGGCCAAGGCCAGCAGTGGAGGATTTGCTAACTGTAACACACAAGTACATTTTGTTCTCGCCACGTGCTTCCTCATTCAACCTCTGTTTGTTCAACGAGCCAGTGTTTTCTTGCCGGCATTGTGTCTCTATCTTTGTGCAAGACAGAAAAAAAGATTAATCTTCAAAACAACCTGCTCGAAAATGAAGTGCAAGAACACCCTTTGTAAAGAGGGTAGTCAGCTAGATACAACAGTTTGCTAAATACGTCAATTGTTGTGTGTAGTAGAGACACCATGTTCTCACACAGAAGTGTCGTTCTAACATTATTTCTTTCACAAAGAAGTTCAACTCTCCACCACATTCACCTATATGCCTAAGTCATGGCAAAACACATCATGAACATCTAGCTCACCTGTTTGTTTCTATACCTGACAAACTTCACCAACCACTCAAATGTTCTTGAACATTGAGACAAATGTGTATATAAATCCCTTGATCAAACAACCACACAACTCTGGCTCACTTTTCAGAGTCAGACACAATGGCGGAAGAAAGATGTATTCTTCTGACGCCTTGCCAATGTTTTCACTGCCCCGCGCTGAGGCGTGTGCTGGAGGAGGCACACACACACAAGAGCACATACTGCAGGGTACCTGATACGTTATGTCTCTCTCTCTCTCTCTCTCTCTCTCTCTCTCTCTCTCTCTCTGTGTGTGTGTGTGTGTGTGTGTGTGTGGTGGGGGCGGGGGTCACATCAACCTAGGAATGAGCTCAGGTAAACAGCTATATTGCCCACACACAGATCTGATAAAGACATAAAGAGATATAGTCTCCATTGAGCCAACCAGGGAAATAAACAAGGGGCGATAATTGGACTCGTTGTTTACTGTCCAGCCCTTCTTTATCTATCCTGGAGCCATGTCAAATACCGTCTCTTCCTCCTTCACATGGACACACCAAGTGACCCTCCAGAGCCCTCCTCTCTGTTTAGACAGGCAGGTTCACCCACAATCAGGATCTGTAAACACGTGTCTGACTTGGCAGCGATTTTGGGTGTTTACTGGTTCAATGAAATCTTCATTCGGTATGCAAATAAAAACAACTGATTTTGTATGAAAACATATGTTCTGGTGACTATACTGTCGTGCATGATGTGGAAACCTAATTTGCCTTAGAGATGAGTTGCAAAGAGCAGTGGCAGTGGAAGAAGACAGTAGGATAAAAAATATAATTTATACATGTGCCAGTAACTACATGTTTTGGAAAACTCAATGCATTACACTGAATGATTCAAACTCATAAGACAGAAGTCCTGACTGAAAAAAAGCGTACGGTGTCTTTAAGAGAAGAGGCGGAGTCAGAAGCTTAAAAAGAACATTGCACACAGAGACAGCGTTGTTAACGAGCCTCTCTAAGTAGCGCCGCATAGTAATGAATGCATTAGCTTATCTCAGTGTTGTATTCAGAGACCTAACTAAAGCTTCCAGATACAGTATTTCACCAGTTAAAGGCGAATCCACGGCATGCGCGTCTACACATAACTTGGGAATAGTGTGCGCATATTGAAAACTGCGATTTTTGTAAGGTGAGCATCAAACGATTATTTGTAATGTTATAGTTGAATTTAAGTCTTTTGTATGTTGGTGCGCTCGGGCGCCCGCGAGTTGGTGCGTGCGTGCGAGTGAGCGGGTGTGTGGGCTCTATGTGTATTGATGACGACAGCAGCGAGTACGATGTTATCAGGGTCTGCGACGGGTTTGGACATCTGATAAGAGATGGGACTGCACTACATTGAAATATGGGTACGGTCTTTTTCGCAAGGAGGCGAAAATCAGACGTGAGTTTTGTCCTGCGTCTGAAGTTTGGCATATTATTTGATGTTCTTGTGTTGTTTTGTGCAATGACCAATAGGCTATATTTTAGCTTTAAAAAAAGTTGTCAGGATTAGTGTTCAAGGACTGTCAGATTATGTAGACTGTGCCTGATGTCACAAACTAGTCGCAAATACCCTAATACCCAAATACCCTAACTGATGAAGCAATCTACATCATCGGAAGAAATTAGGTATAAGTATTTCGTCAGACTACTAATCTAATAGGTTGTAAAACTACATGTGTTCCCTTAAAATGACTCATAGCCACTTTGCAGGAGCACCTGATTATGGGTGTGTGTGTGTGTGTGTGTGTGTGTGTGTGTGTGTGTGTGTGTGTGTGTGTGTCTGTGTGTGTGTGTGTGTGTGTGTGTGTGTGTGTGTGTGTGTGTCTGTGTGTGTGTGTCTGTGTGTCTGTGTGCGTGCGTGTGCTTGCCGCACAGGTAGAGCGGGTATGGTTGCTCGGAAACAGCTTTGGATGTGTCAAGACGGGGTGTGAACGCGGAGTGGTAAAACTTTATAATGATCATTTTGCGTTGTAGATCATGTGGATTCATTTTCATTTCGACACGAGGCTATTGTCAATATGTTCAGTACCCTAATAGACAAACTTTGTTCAAGGCATAACGAAGCCTAGGGAGTAGATTGGACACCGACAATGCATGTGCGGTTGCTTTTTTACATCAGGGGAAATGTGACAGGCACACGGTCCCCAGATTTCAACTAAGTATCCTTTTGATTTACGTGGCCCGCAACTCAAATATGGCTCATCTGTTAGTGTGGACATGCAATTGTAGTTTGCGCTGTTAGCTGTGAGGTCTCCTCGAACACACGGAGAAAGCGCTAGACCGCCGCCGGTTCCTTTTTGCACCTGTTGCAAGAGGAAGCGCCAGTCCCGTGGGGTTCATTATCGCAGATCACGTTGCACCCCCTTGCAACCTTCCGCTGCCCTCTTCCCCTGCCCCCAGCTCTGCCAGGCTGTCCCGAGTTTGGAGCGCAAGGACATAAGCAGCTCGTGGGAAGCTCTCTGCGAGATCACAGAAAGTTAGAACGACATACGAGTTTCCTCACACTCTGACACTTTGCGCTTTTTTAGGTTTTCTGTGCGTAATTCTTCCTCAAAGAGTGGGAGCGTAAGGGAACACTCAAGCGGACATACTGTGTTTAACAAATGGGTCAGTTCTCCGTGGTTCTACGGTTACAATGATTGATTTTTCACATTTGTGTTTCAACTTCATGACGTCTACATCCCATGCAATACATGATTGGGCAGTTTGAATGGTCAACTGTAGGCTATAGGTTTTTTCCTCTACTGATTGAGCTACTCCTCACAGTATATGTTTAGCTTCGACTGATTCCCGAGTGAACGTGTTGCAGATATTAAATAGCCTTCTAGGTAGCTGACAAGCTCATTTGCTGACCAATCAACAATAGCCTCCAGTTAATAATTTACCAGAGCAATGCATTTTAAATGGAAAGACTAAAGATTTGCAAGATGATCAATACTGTAGATTTGTATTTGAATATATAGTTTCCTTCAGAGCTACTATCAGGCAAGCTGTGCCTGACTGGGAAACACCAGTGGTGTGTAAGTTGACATGACAAAATGTGTCTCAGACTGTATTAAGTTCTTTACGTTCTTTAATTCAGAGCAAAATATTATTGTGATCTAAGACAGCCTGTGAACCCAGTTCACATTTACTATGTGCTTGAACAACAACATAAAGTCTGCTTTAGTTCTCATGTTAGTTCAGGATAGAGTCATTCTCTCAGGCAGTAATGATGCATCTTGTGGTGTCAATCTTGTGACCTCACGTAATGCATGCTTGCGAAAGCATATCCCACAGCATGTAAGAACATACTCAGCCTTTCGAGATAATGTGCCCAAAAACAGGTTGAAAACGTTCATGCCAGTGGCTGAAAGCTTATCCCCAAACAGCTGTTTCTTTCTTTGCAACTTCAGTAAACGCAAGGTACTGTACCTACATGAAAATGCAACTCTGCATTCGCAGACTCTGACTCTATCTTTCATATTGGAGGCTTGTGTGGAAGAGGCGGCCAAGTGTGTGTCATGATGGGATCGTTCTAGTTGACTGAGGACCACAGCGGGGGTGGTGTGTGTGTGTGTGTGTGTGTGTGTGTGTGTGTGTGTGTGTGTGTGTGTGCGTGTGCGTGTGCGTGTGCGTGTGCGTGTGCGTGTGCGTGTGCGTGTGTGTGTGTGTGTGTGTGTGTGTGCGCGTGTGTGTGTGTGTGTGTGTGTGCGCGCGCGTGTGTGTGCGTGTGTGTGCGTGTGTGTGCGTGTGTGTGTGTGTGTGTGTGTGTGTGTGTGTGTGTGATGGAGGTGCTTGCACCATCATTCAGTTCTCCTATTACCAAAGTGGCCCTTCTTGCTAAGCTGCGAGAAGTTATCTGATGTCCCTCCTATGTATTTGCATTTTACATTGTTATTGCACTGGGATTGAATTTCCAAAACTTTTGCAGATGCTCAGAGAAACTGAGAATCAGAGAGTAATTTTCAGTGTAAAGTTAGACACAGAAGACCGGAATCTTCTGCTCAGATAAACAGTATAGACAGAGTATTCAGCTTCCTGGGAACAGGTATGTCCTAGCTAAGAGACCTGTCAAGTTCTGCAATGACAGTTAAGAAATGAGTAGCCTATACATAATACTGATTACCTGCTAATAAATGTCAGGCTATGTGAGAAGAAGTTGTTTTAGTAAGTAAGTATAACTATACTCTTTTGATCCCAAGAGATATTTTAAAAGTCAGTGAGTACTGATAGTCAAAATATTATATAATCGCTGAATGGTCAGAGAGAGGCTGATCATAAGCATTCTTCCCTAAGTAGTATTGACCTTTTACTCTTTAGTATGTTGTGGTATTCAAGTGGCATTAAGAATAGTGTACTTAACACTTAATCGATACACACAATGTCCTTTCTATACTTGTACAGGTTGTTACAGCACGTACAAGGTGTTGCGATCAAAGCCAGCCTTTTCTATTAACTCCAAGGAGGTTATGTCACTGTCACTTGTTTGTCAGTATGTCAACAGGATTACGCTAAAAAAAATAAAGAATGAATAGGATCATTTACATGACAATTAGTGAAGGGGTGTAGCTCGGGCCAAGGAAAAACCCATTCAGTTTTCTAGTGGATTCTTTTGACTTCCTTAAACATTGTGGGATGGGGCATATTTGCCTTGGTACTGTAGATGTGTGGTGCCCTTCTAGTTGCTTTTGTGTTTTGCTTTAAGAACAATTGTACAGCAATGTGTGTCTGAGTTGTCTTTGCATAGCTTGCATCTTTTTTTTTGCATGCTTGGTAACCATGGCAGCCTTCAGTGCCTATTGATTTTGCTCAGTGCTATTCGTCCCCAGGGGTTGTGGGGCACAAGTGTCATTATGTCGAGTCAGAGGGAGGGCTTGTCATTCCTCAGCCTGTAGAGCAGGGCAGAATATTGCCCAATGTTCTTCTCTTTCACAGTACCAAAAAAAAAAGATACAACCCCCCCCCCACCTAAACATGTCAAATTCAACCGGCAAAAACCTGACTTTCAAACTTGTCAGCATTGTTTTGTCGTGAAACAAGAAGGACAGAGAAATGGAGCACTTGGTGCTACAGTTGATCTTATGGTCCTGGTTCAATTTATTTGCTTGGTGTGTAGTCTGCACACATCCACACTGTCCTTTGTTGGTGCTACTGTAGGTTTGAAACAAGTGATTCTGTAGACCATTTATGGTTTCCCTTAAGCCTTTAATTGACTGAGAAAGGTAGCTATGATACCAGTGGGTATCTCCATATCCATGGCCATTTCACTCCAGTCGACTGGAAGCATGGTGAAATGCATGGTTAGGCGAGACCACTCATGTGCGTCTGAGACTAGCAATCATTTGCCATTTCATTGCCAGGCTTCTCATTGCCTCTTCTGTCTCCCTGCTGTCTTTTCCAGGTACATTTTTGTGGCTGCCAGCTTGGCGATCCCAAGCGTTTCTTGGCTTTGATGCGACCCGATTGCAGCTGGAGTATGTCCACAGCAGGCTTGACTGCCCAGGAAGTCTGTTTACCCTCGCAAGCACTCTTCCTGCGGGGCAGCCATTGTCACAGCATGGCCGGAACTAAGCCTTCCTGGAATCCCACACATGACTTTAACAAGTGAGTAGCATGCACATTCGTGTTTGTGTGTGTGTGAGTGTGTGTGTGTGTGAGTGTGAGTGTGTGTGTTTGTGTGTGTGTGTGTGTGTGTGAGTGTGTGTGTGAGTGTGTGTGTGTGTGTTGTGATGTGTTGCACGTTACACTGAATCATCTCTGAAAAATGTATAGAGTGTGTAAAATGATGTACTTTTTTTTGGCGATATCATTTTTATTTTCTTCTAAGTGCTATAAGCCTAATCACTGATCATGATTGTATTACTGTTGGCTCAGTGTAAACCATGTTAGCAGATAGAGAAGACGTTGTACACTATTTAATCTTTCTGTCCATTTTCAGCCTGTATTTCAGCCTGGACACCACAGTGGATTACAATCTACAGTCACAGCAGCAGGTTCCGTCCCTCTCATCTGTAGACAGTGAGTAGCCAATGCCCGTCATTCTGTCTGTCTTTACATTTTGACTATTACATGAGGAGTACTGTATTATAAATGCCATTATTAAGCTTGTAGGCATAGGGGTATACAGTGGGATATATAGGTGTTATGTGACACCCCCCCCCCCCATTCCCCCCCAACGGCTACTTGATCATCCTCAAGGGAAGTTTTCATAGGGTTCTATGTGATCTGTCAGGCAGAGACTTGGCTTCCGAGCAGCGCTAATTTTAGCTTAGGGAATGTTTTGCAAAACAGTGGGAGGTTAGTCTTTAGCCCACCACAGAACAAGGTGTGGTCACTGACCCTGAGCGAAGTGACTTTTCTCTCCTGTTAGCTGTGACTTCTTGATTCTCGGGTTGAAATGATTTACATTTAAATCTGTTTAACAGATCCATTTAACGCACGCTCTGCTAATGAAACATAATGGCACTAACATGTTGCATGGAGTTAATATTGTAATGTACAATACTGTTTTTGCTTAATTGTTTTGTTTGTCTCACGCAGAATCTCGGCCACTGCTCCGGAACAGTCCAGCAGTTCAGTTGAGGCTGCCCCCAAAGAAGTTCCGGCCCTCACAGCTCACCTTGTCCTCCAGCAACGAGCCCCTCACGCCCAGCCCCGTGGAAGATGACCAGGTGGTTCCCCACTTCCAGCGCCTGTCCGTCTGCGACCGCGTCAGCCCGCCGCAGACACCTAGCCGTGCCACCAAGCCCCTGCCCCCTTTGCCCGGCACAGCGGACTTGTCCACGTCGGACCAGGCCATTGACAGCGAGACAGACGACAGCTGCAGCCTGGTGCCCGAGCCATGCGTCAACAAGCCGTCGCCCTTCCGCTACGGGGCGCCCAGTCGGAGGAGTGTCCGAGGTCGTGGGATGGTTAACTACGCGTACGAAGGACCGTCGGTCCAGCAGAGGCAACCTCATCCGCAGTCAGTGCAGCAACAGCAGCAGCAACATCAGCATCCACAACATCAGAGGTGGCAGGACAAGGATCTACCTGAACAGCAGCAGCATCCAACCCAACATCAACATCAGCATCAGCATCTGACTCAACATCAACATCAGCATCAACATCAACATCAACATCAGCATCAGCATCAGCATCAGCCGCAGGACCGCGCCACCCGCAAGCTGCGCCGCTCTCACTCGGGGCCCGCCGGGTCCTTCAACAAGCCCACGTCGCTGCGCCTGTCCTGTCACCACCGCAACGGCCCGGACCTGGACAAGCCCGAGATCCCTCCCCGAGCGCCGATCCCGCCGCGGCCCGCCAAGACCGCCGACTACCGCCGCTGGTCGGCCGAGGTCTCCTCGGGGGCCTACAGCGACGAGGACCGGCCGCCGAAGGTCCCGCCGCGGGAGCCTCTGTCCAGCACGAGCAGCGGCGGCGGCGGCACCAGCACGCGGACGCCCAGCCCCAAGTCCCTGCCCACGTACTTCAACGGCATCATGCCGCCCACGCAGAGCTTCGCGCCCGACCCCAAGTACGTGAGTCGCGGGCTGCAGCGGCAGAACAGCGAGGGCTCGCCGTGCATCCTGCCCGTCATGGAGAACGGCCACAAGGCCAGCAACACACACTACTTCCTGCTCCCCAAGAGACCTGCCTACCTGGACAAACTGGAAAAGTTTCTGACCGACCCGCCGGCCGGACGAGGAGGCGGCGGCAGCGGCGGCGGCGGCGAGCCGGCCTCGAGGTCAGACGGGGACGGTCAGAGCAAACGGAGGACACCCATCGACCTGGTGTAGCGCCAGGGACACACGCGATGTACTGACCGACCGGTGTGGGCAAATGCATAGCTTCGCCATGTGTCGCCCGATGGACCTTACAGACATTTCACTGCTGCTCTAACGCAGTTGCTATGGTTAGTTTTACCCTAGTCTTTATAACATTAGGGTGAGTTACGTACCAATTGCAGTTACTGGGACTATTTTGTTGCTGTTGCTGACGTTTTTTCTTTCTCGGAAGAACCCCTCGATAGGAAGGCAAATGTGGTGTGCAGTTCTGGATCTCTGGCATTCTGGACTGTGGGTGAGATTAGTCTCATCCATTATGTGTGTATCAGATGGATTATTTTTGATATTAATCATTGTTTCATTTTGTGCTTCTTGCCAATCCTGTGGTGCAGTTGTCTGGTGTGAGCTGGTCTCGCACCTCAGTGTCAGTGTTTTGGCTTTGGTAACCAGAATGACTTATGTCACATGTGTGTCTGTAAGGATGTTGCTTCTCTTGCCTTGGAGAATAAGTCATTGCTTTGTATCTTTGAGAATCAAGGGTAAAAAGGATCAGTGCAACATTAAGTAATCATTTGAATGAAGTCTAAAGGAAAGTACCTGTGATCTCAATGCATTTATGAAGGATCTTCCAGCTTGAACCCCACACTAATTCCTGCAATTCTCTGCAGGCAAGCAAGGAAAAGCAGATTGCCTTTGTGTTTTGGTTGTTAGTTTCTGTTTTCTTCAGAACTTGTTGAGTGTGTGTGTGTGTGTGTGTGTGTGTGTGTGTGTGTGTGTGTGTGTGTGTGTGTGTGTGTGTGTGTGTGTGTGTTCCCATGTGAAATGTACATCTTGAGCCAGTAGTATCACTAAATATCTATGTGCATGCTCCAGGTGGGAATTGTGTGTGTGTGTGTGTGTGTGTGTGTGTGTGTGTGTGTCAGACTTGCGTGTGTTACCTTTTGTGTTCTCTGGTTTCTGGTGCATGAAAGGCCACTTTGTTGGCATGAATATATAACTGTAGTATATAGTACGTTCTATATACATTATGCTTCATTGTGCACATTTACATTCTTAATACAGACTTGTACAGATAATATGCTGTATATCAGGTGTGATGTGTCCAAAATTCTTGCATTCTGTACATTCACAGATTAGTTGGTGTTGCACAAAGAGATGATTTGTTTCAAGCTTGTGAATGTGGCTTGCGTTTGTGTAATAGCTGTTTTGAAAAGGCCCCTGTTTTCAGTCAAGCTGTGAATGAGGGAATGATCTTGCCTGTCATACTACCTCCCATAGTCTTTTTCTTTATTGCTTTCGACAACACCTCCTCACCATAGCATGCCAATGAATATGGTTACAGATAGAAGTAGCTCATGCTAAATTGAAAAAATTACATAGCTGTTCAGAAATATGTTCTTGTGGTTAAACTCAGACCATTCAGAAGTTGGGTGCATTCAGTAAATCCCTAAACAGGTGACTGTTATTGTCATAATTCCTCTCACTATGGTTATTTTCCTGAATGTAACAACGCAGTCAAATGTTGAGATCTGAACAGTGGTTTTGTGTGAGTCAGATGCGTTGGTCTCACCTGACACACACACACACACACACACACACACACACACACTCATACAGACATGTACTGTCACACAGACTTACGCAGACACACACACACACACACACACACACACACACACACACACACACACACACACACACACACAACAGTCTTTCCTGTTCTGCACATGCATTCCTGTCTGACGTGACTGCTGTGGGTGTGGGCTTAGACTCGTAAGCTGCTGGCAGCGAGTGAAAGAAGATGTATTTCATTGTTATATGTTGTTGAAAAAGACATCATTATGATGTGGTAAATGTAGCAAGTGCATCAAAGGGTGAAACCCTGGACAAAGAAAAAAAGCAACATGGTCAGATCAGGTCAAAAAGTCATTAAGGTTTTCCACCTTGCAAAGAGTAGACTCGAACTTTACTGATGCTGTTTTTTTTTTTTTTCATGTTAAACAATGTTTACATTACTCATTGTGTTATTTAATCTTTGCCTTTTTTCCATGTCTTACCTGAATGAAATGAAGGCAAGTTCAAGAATTATAGACATTCTCTACTGTGGTAATACTAAAATGCACTGAGAGTACAGTATGTTAATGTTTGTTTGTTGGTATGTTTGTGAATGTACATGTATGTCTGAATGAGTACAGTATGTATGTGTGCGTGTGTGTGTATGTGTATGTATAAAGTATTTAACATAATTCTACTATCCATGATGAATTTAGTACTGTCTACAGTGTAGTCTTTAAATGAGGAAAACAATAAAAAAAAATGCTTATTTATGCATCATTCATGATGAGATTTGGTCTCCTGTTGTTTCTTGCTTTTAGAATAGAATATATACTTTTTGATCCCGTGAGGGAAATTCAGTTCGCTACATTTAACACAGCGAACACACAGTGAGGTGAATCACACAACCCAGAACAGTGAGCTGCCTGCCCAACCAGCGGCGCTCGGGGAGCAGTGAGGGGTTAGGTGCCTTGCTCAAGGGCACTTTAGCCGTGGACTGGTCGGGGATTGAACCGGCAACCCTCAGGTTACAAGCCCGAAGCCTTAACTAGTAGGCCACGGCTGCCCCTCTGAGTGAGATGCCCCATATTATGAAAAAGAAAAAGAAAAAAAGCAGAAATATTGCCGTTTTGCCTGTTCTGTCACCACCCACGCCCATGCTCTGCTTGGCTGCTATTGGCCCGGGTCCAGGGGACAGGTGAGTGTGCTGCAGCGGGCGACAAGTATACATTACCACCACTGTTTCCTGTTTACTAAAGTATGCTGCCTCACCCACGCCACCTCACCAGTCCTGCAGCAGCACTGGGTCTGGAACGGACTCAGCAGAGAATTGGCCCGGACCTGGGCCGGAACCGTTTGCAATCAGGACCTCGTCTGTACTGGAAAGAAGACGGGTTTCTGGTACCGTTTTTTGCTGCATGTTGTTGTGAGTTGTGAGCAGATTTTTGGGAAATGGATACTGTATGTACAGTACTGTACAACGTGTATAGGGAGTTACTTTTGGTATCGGTTGTCTTTTGTCGTTTTGTCTCTTGTCATACTTTTCTTTGACTATTTTACTCCAAATTTTACTCTCGGAAACGAAAACTCGCCTGTTTCCATTTTCACCAACTTCCATCCAAAATATGGAAATGTGCTTCTCCTTACTGGTCTCTAAGTAATTGACAAAAATGACAAGGCACAGCTTGAGATCCTGTAATGAGGCACTATTTGCTGAACTGCAATTAGCATTTAAAGTTTAATCACCCTGATTTGGAGGAAGTGCTGTGTCAGGCCATCTGGATCACCCCAACCCAACATATTAACCTGCTCAGGTGACCTGTTGCCTGACAATGGGGCCTGTAACCATGGGAACTGTGACGAGAGCCTTTCTCTGTTCTGATGGCGTGAGGAAGAGTGAATGACAACCAACCACAACGCAGAACTGTACACATGCAGAGAGCCACTGATTATTATTATTATTATTATTATTATTATTACTCTAGAGGAATCACAAAGTAATTTAATAACTTGACAGTCCACATTTATCTACTAGGATGATGTATGTGAAGTACATTTAATGAAGTCAGGATGGGGCTGATTGGGTTCTAGGCATCATAGAATGTGCTACACACACTGTATGAGTTCTGTCCATTTAAATATCTTCTGTCCCAGTAAGATAAGTAGTTCTTCAGTGTGTGTGCTCCCTTTGAGTCAAAGTCATGCCATTGATGCATGCAACATACAGTATTTCTTGCATGACCATTATAGTAACATTTATTTTCTTGAGAGCACAGAGCCTGTATAGTATTTACTATGTGGCGATTTGGATGCATAGTATGTCTGCCTCAACTTTCCATCCTGACCCCTGGGCTTCATCAGACCTGATTATATAGAAAACAAGAAGAGTGGCTTCAGGTGTAGAATGTATGGTTAATATGAAGATACTATACACGTAGACTTACCAACAGACCTGAATAGGTGCTGGGAACTAGGGCTGGAAGAAGGTCATTACAAGGGATAAAATCTTACATTTGATCTCCATTTTGCTCCTTCCTATTGTTTTGTTGCAGAACTTGATCAAAGACAGGTTTATCAGCCAGACAGTGGATTATAAGATAAACACCCAGATTTAAAGTATCATGGCGGAAGGCTTGACTGAACAGATAGGTTGTGTGTGTGCGCACAAATCTGACACACAGAAGGGCCTTATGCAGGCAGGGACGTGACTGATTCAAGCTACACACACACACACACACACACACTCACGGAGACAGACAGAGAGAGAGAGCGAGAGAGAGAGAAACATGCAATAGAAATGTTGTGTATGTGATCTTGGAATAAATGTCAGTACATCAGTGGTTATATGATAAATATATGAGAAATTTACAACGTCTTTCAACCTGATGTTCCCAGCTGGATTCAGAAATGAAGCAACGAGAAAAAGAGGCATTCAAGAGACTCACACAATCACCATTTCCACGGTGACCAATCAACAACAAAAATAACCTTGCTTCCGAGAAGGTATTTTTTTCATCAGATAGTGATCAAATGCTTGAAGTTGAACACCTACAGATTAGATTTTTAACCTATTATTTATTCTGCATGAAAAGAAAAGAAAAATCATCATGGTTGCATAGGTGCAAGCAGGCTATAGCTTTATACTGAAGCTTGTGTGTGAAAGAAACTCTAAATGAATTTTCAGTGACACAATGTACTGTATAGATGGCGTGTGTAACTTCTTGGATCCTCCTCTGAGCAGAACATGCAGCGCCCATAGGATTTACCCCAAAGGCCTGCTGTTGTTTCCGGTAAGGCCATAAAGCATAAGACGCCCCCCCACCCCCCCCAAACACACACACACACACACACACACACACACACACACACACACACACACACACACACACACACACACACACACACACACACACACACACACACACACACACACACACACAAACATACACTGAGTAACTCAACCAGCTGGTGTGCGTGCATCCTCTCTCCTCTACAGGAAAGTCATTGCCATTCCACCACGAGTCCAAAGGAAGGGCAGCATTGTCAAACATCTATCACTCGCTATGGCCTTGTCATCTCTGACAACACTACTGTCGTTCTGGAATGGCAATGTGCTAATTTGGTCATCCCTAAATACATTGGAAATGAATGGTTTCCTTTGACCCAAAGACTTTAAGTGAAATATGGCATGGCCTTAAAAAGTCAATGAAAATAAGGCCTTGATTTTTAAATGAACCTGTTTTATCGCAAATGTAGGTAACTGGAAGTGCAGCTTGAGTGCCCTTTGCTACGGCTTTGCTTACATGAAAAAGGAATGGTCTATTGGCACCACCTAGTGGTCAAATGGGAAGCTTGGCTACAGCGTAATGTTCCAGGCTTTTTTTGGTAAGAATCTTTTCCCATATTGGTTACCAAGTACATACCTAATTCAAATTTGCAAAATAAAGACAATCCACAGATCTATATCATAAAGTAAAACATAATGCAAACATTCTCCCTGGCCCAGGTCATGGTTGTCTCACACCCTCGACTGCTGCCTCCTTCTAGTAACTCCCCACAATGAAACCCTTGCAGCAAATCTAGTCTTCAACAGACACAAAAGCTCTTACAGTAAAGACCCAACTTTCCTGAGAGCCCCTATTTCCCCATCACCACTACCAACCGTACACACTTAACTTGCATTTAACTTGGCCATCCTCTCTATCTTATCCTGTCTATTTTATCTTTATGCACATTCAATGAGACCCTGAAGTAATGGGATAATTTTGCATCAGTTTACATTTGCTGCCACTAGTGGCGTCTAGATTTCTAGGCTACTGATGGGCTTCTCCTCTGCTGCTTCGAGGCTGTGGAACACCCTGACCACCTGAGGGCCCACTACTGTAGTTATTAAACAAAACATAGAAAGTAGCCTGCAGCTACAGTACCTATCTCTCTTATGCCTGGCAAGCACGTTTTTGCCTGAACTATAAATGACTATAACTGATCTGATAAAGGTTTTTATATATTAGTGGGTCTCGGCAATTGACACTGAAATTAAGTCCGATTTGTGATGCGACACATCGTCCATCCTTGTCAAAGCCCTCGCTACAGACTCTTCGTCTTTGCACCATGTTTTATCGCATGCTCTAAAATCTTTTATCTCTGTTTCATTGTTCCCACTAACAACAAACTACAGTCCACTCCACACACAGAAAATGAACCATGCCGAATATGTGATCATGCATGATCAAAGATGGCTGCACCCTGGTGCCAATTAAGCAACCTGAAAACACGGACATTGAACTTTTTGCTTCATCTCCATTACGGCGCAGTCACACGCTTGCGTCGGCCAACGTTCGTCCGTTGTTTTCCCATTCACTTTACATTGGCTGGACTTCATTTCATGCCGCACTGAATTGTGGGTCCGATGCGTTGCCTGAGATACGTTGCCTCCGCTAAAAAGTTGAGAAATGTTCAACTTTTGACGGATCGCGCAAGCGCCAGCCAATGAAATTCCGTGTATGCAAATTTTCGAACACTGACAAACCAATCAGTTCGCGTTTATGGAAATGTGACAAAATGAGGCATACGTTGGCGGACGGAGGCGTCTGACTGCACCGTTAGGCTGTTCAGTGGGCAACACGTGATCATTACCGGTTCGGTTGCTGGGCTGCTGTCTGTTCACATGGCAATTTAACAATAGGTAGAATTAGTCAGAAGTTAATGAGGCCCGTCTAGTTTCACTTCGCATATTGTGTTGCTGTTGCCTAGCATCCCAGATGTCAAAATCAGATTGGCAGATAGCGGATCGCCATCTTCACTTCATTTAGCCTACCCCCCTCCACCACCTCCTCCCACCATTCTAAATCAATTGTATGCACCACATTGCTATGTAGGCTAGCATGGTGCTGTACACCATTGGAAAGATTGGACTCTTGGAAATCCAAAAATTACAATTTAAAAGTACAATCTGTATAGGGCTAGTAGATGCGTCTCTTCCAAGGATACCTCCACTCATAGCACTCCTGACAACCTGACACACCTGATGCATTTCTTCCCTCTCTTCCCTCCTATCCACCTACTTCACCTCCATTGACCTCCTCCTTCTACCACTTTCTCCCTCTACTTTGTCGGGCACTTGTAATGTAGACACTCCATTCTGTAATACTACAATAGTACTGGCAAATGCAGTGGTAATTCCCAGCTAAGATATCCTCTGCACTGTATCATATAGGCCTATATTAGGCTATTAACATGTAAGTTGCTTTGGATGAAAGTGTCTACCAAATAAATAATTCTAAATATTTATTTACTTGTTACTAACATGCACTGAGTAATGTGTATCTGTGACTGTTAGTAAATAAACAAAGACTGTGAAATTGGACAAACCAATACCACAACATGCTAGGCCAACCTTTGAGTTAGCCTGGCATGTTATTGATGTAGGCCTACAGTTCTAATCTATGTGTATAACGTGGTTTTGTGTGTTTTCAGTGATTTGGAAGAATGAATTTCAAGCATTCAAAATGTTGAATAACATTTATTGCTAAACATATATTAATATTAATAATATTAAAATATAAATTATTAATATAAAGATCCCAGAAAAAAATCCCATTTCTGCATTTTACATCTACTTAATACATATTTTCTAGGTGTAAATTCTCATAATTCACATAAAGTGCAAAACAGCTCATCTCCTGGAAAATGAAACACCTAAAAATCTAATTTTAGGAATATTCAGGGTACAGAAGGTTGTAACAGTAATAAAGACTTTTAGAGTACATTACCAAAACAATATTTCAAACTATTCAGTATCAAATCAAAATGTTTACGCATATAAAGAGACTTTGGGGTTTGTCACAACAACATATCAAGATCAAATGTGATGTGTTCAAACTGGTAGGCTATATACTGTACAGTGCGGCTTTTGAAGGCCAGTGTCTCTGTGTTCAGTGCATCTTTTTTGTGTGTGGAAAGTTTTTCAAGTATGTCAAGGAGAGGAAAACAGATGGAAGTTGTTTGAATTTTAGCACATTTATCTATGAATTACACATTGTAGCAATTATGACAATTGCAGTAAAAATAATGTTGAGGTTATCCAGGTGTCTTTGGCAGCAATGCTTTAGGTTCAAGTTCTTCATGTTCCGGTTCGTTTTTGGACGTCTAATCCATTGACATCCTCACGTCTGGACGCTTTATCCTCATCTGCAAGTAACATGGGACCAAAATCAGTTTCGGGTGTTCTAACTTGTCAGTATTTCCATAAACTCATCCATCCAGCCATCCAGCCATCCATTAAAATGCATGGTCTTAAGCACACACATGCATTAATCAGTAGCCTATACACTGATTATACCTATACTTTACTTATACTTATACTTTACTTTATACACTTGTCAATGAGCACTGTATCTGTGTAATTGTTATGATGATGGTGAAAATGGAAGAACATGGAACAGTTGGCAATTGGCACGGGACAGGGGTGTGGGACTGTTACAGGGCACATGCGTCAGTCAATAGGCACGTGGTATGGGACAGAGGTGTGGGACAGTAGGCAAGTGGTATGGGACAGAGGTGTGGGACAGTAGGCAAGTGGTATGGGACAGAGGTGTGGGACAGTAGGCAAGTGGCACAAGGCAGTAGGTGAGTGGCAAGTGCCACCAACAACAGGACAGGACAGGACAGATTTGCTCAAACTGTTGCTGAAATAGAAGTAATAGATATTATACTAAAGGTGCCTTGCCACACAAAACCGCTTTTACTTGTATTTTCATAAAATGTGCTAGGCCCTATGTGTTTGTGTTATGTCGTGTAGTGAAAAGAAGTGATACTGCATCTGTCAGCTCAAGCCTCTGAAAATAAATAGCAAGGAAATCAGTCCAATTGAAAAATACAAATTCAAATAAATTAATAAATAAAATCAAAAATCAAAAGTAGTAGTACCATTGCGGCAGTCTACGGCTGTTTTACTGTCTATGTGCCCATTTTTTTCCACAAAAAATCCAAAATTACATTCCAAAATTGGAAATGACAGAATCCATGGTAAATGTCAGACATTACCACAAAAGTAATGAAATACGTGAGGCAGGGCACCTTTAACCTTCACCACTAAGCGCTACTAGGAAATAGTAGGCTACAGGAAGGTGAGGACTTACATCGAGTGTGGTGTCAACCTGATCTAAGCGCGGCCAAAATGTTCCAGGGCCGATTTCATCTGACACAGACACATCGTTTTCCACACTGTACACTCCAGCTTGTCTTCCTGGAAGTCGAACCAGCAAATTTCCAAAATGTCCTGTAAAACACACACACACACACACACATGCGCGCACATGCACACACACACACACACACACACACACACACACACACACACACACACACACACACACACACACACACACACACACACACACACACACACACACACACACACACACACGGGTGCATAATTTATCATCACACATGAATAATTAACAAATCATTTTAGATGTGTCAAAAGCAAATATAGAAATAAAATTACAGACCTCTATTTGAAAAGTCGAACGCGTCACCATCAAAGGATTCAAAACTTATAAGTCTCTTGTCTGCAAACCTTTAGTGGAGAAACAGTTTTACAATTAAACATAGAATTCCAAATGTTTAACTTCTTTTCATTTTAAGGTGCTGTTTGTAATAGTGTGTGTTTATCATGTTTAGAATATGAAGATATCAATAATATAGGAGTCCTACAGATATTTCTATTTATCATTATGGGAATGAAACCATTATGGAAAATAAAGAAGAATATATGGTCATTGAATCTTAACCCAAAACGTACCATGATCTGCCACGGCCTCTGCATAGAACCACAATGACAATGACAATGATTATGAGCAAGAGCAGGCCTGCTGATAGACATCCAAAGAGTATGGCATAGAATCCTGCTCCCCAGTGAAACAGATCACACTGTGGCCCATGGTATGACTTCAGGAAGGACTCATAACACCTGGCAAAGTGCACATAGGAAGAGTATGCCTATGAGACTTTTTCAGTTTCCTGGGCTTTCTTAAAATTTCAGCCAAGCTTAAAATGCTACTGTATGTGTAAAAAGAAATCATTGAGAGTAGGGATGGGACAAAATGTCTACACAGCAATATGTTTTTTTGTAATACATTATCGAAACGCTGCCTTCAAATATTGATATGTTTTACTAAACATACTGTATAGCATAATCACTGAAATGTGTCCAGACAACATGAACATATGCATTTGTAAAATTTTAAGTTAAACTGCACTTAGTATTTAATCTGTCATGAAATACAGTGAATAAATACATAGTTATTTTTTTGCCTTTTCCTTCATTTACAGATCCTGATATATCATATAGGTTGATGTTTCGTAATATGTTGGGGATTGCAGAACTGCAGAGTTGCTGAGTCGTGAATCGTGATATTATTGACACACATACAGTAATAATAATAAAAAAGATAGTTTCTACTACTGTAAATGCTAGTAGCTCATATTCATACAGTCTGGCACCTCATGCATATTTTGTTTTCCCTTTTGGTTTGAAGAAGCGGGTGCGCACATCCACAATCTTTTTTAAAACAGGTGCCAGACAAAAACGTGTCAAATAGAGAAGGGGATGGTCTACACACACTGTATGGCTCCAAAAATACTTTATTTATTTACTAAAGAGGCAACGTTTCAATCAACAGATTATGAAGATCTGTTGATCGAAACGTTGCCTCTTTAGTAAATAAATAAAGTATTTTTGGAGCCATTATATATACAGTGTGTGCAAACCATCCCCTTCTCTCTTGTTTTCCTTTTTCCTTCTCACCACCACCAATTGACTTACTGGCAAACTGGCCCACTCTTTTCATTCAAGCACTCTCCATGCTGATTGCAGTAATCGGGATCTGATAAACAAAATCCAACACATAACCAGCGTCCTTGGGAAATCTCGGCTAAGTAGTGACTAAAATCTATGTTGCAGGAAATGTATGGCCTCAGATCCGTTAGATCTACAATGAAAAAGACATTCAACTGTTAAATATACAGCATAGTTTATACATGGATGTATACACAGATACATGAAGTGGAAAATCTTACTTGCTTCACTTACTCTTTATTTCGATATCAGCCATTGTGACTACTGGGTCTTCAATGTCAACATTTTCTAGAGCTTCACTCAGGGTTTTGAAAGCATCTGGTTGAGCTACAATACTTTCTAATTTGGATCCCAATTGTTCATTAAGGAAGTTTATTTGTGATTCATTGTTGTGATACCTGTATTGTGCAACGCCATCTGCAATAATACTTCCTGGCCTGGACAAAAGATTAATGGGAAAAATCAATGACAAAAAGCAACATACATTATACAATGGAGGATTCATACTGTAATTTCCCAACTATTAGCCAAGGTTTCTAAATTGACGACATTGAAATGTGACATTAGAAAGACTATCAACCTTAAGCGGAATATTCTGAAGTCCTGGAAACTCCGAGGATCAGCTTGTCGGAAAAGAGGTGTGAGCTTCAACAAAAAACAGGTGCATATTAATCCCATGCAATCACAAGACATCAGAAACATTATTAAGCGGGGATCACACTGGAAATAATGAAGCAACAGTGGTTAGCGTAACACAACTCTTAGAACATAATAACTCCAATCTTGTTCCTAAGTAACCCAAACGGTTTGCCTAAATTATCAATTGAATATGCTTGCATTGCACTTTGAAAGTTAAACCAAGTTCAACGCTCAGCTTGTTCAACGCTAGCACTGGCACTTTTCTGCTGCAGAACCAGAACAATTGGAAACCTGCTTCTTGCAGCTGGCCAGTGTGATCCCTGTTTTATTAGTAACATTTGGGATAAAGCCCATGTGGTACCATGCCCAGGTTGTCTCTCTGAATGGCAACTTATCTCCAAGTTGCCATTCATGTATGTATGCAATAGTCATGCATTATGGAACACAAAAGTTCAGCTCATTTGTTCAGTTTGATAACAGGGTACTTAGCTTGGTTACTAGCCGCTTGTTAGCAAATCACAAAATAGTAGTAATTTGTCTCTGGGGGATATAATGGTCACAAACACCTGGCGTAATGTCTAATGTGATAACAGTGTGAGCATGTTACCTCTTTTTCCAGAATCTCAATAAGGGCTTCTTTTTCGGAGGTTGTTGAACTGAAATTCCTCATAATTCTCAGTGAAAAATTTGCTTTCCTTGGTGGAATGGCATTGCTATCTGTAAAAATAAAAATTCACAAAACAATTGCGATTTTTATCAACCAGATTTGGGATACCTAATAATTTGGCAGCAGTACTCACCTAACTTCACATTGGTTTCATTGAAACCATACTGACAAGAGCTTCCATATGTGAGATCTTCATTGCAGTCACACTGACATTCTCCTAATGTAGCATTGAAAGAACACGGTGCGCCATTACACTGGCATTCCTCAGGAAGACACACAGGCGTTGTTGCTATGTGTGAGGTTGAGGTGACAGATGAATTATGTGTTGGTGAAGGGCTTGGAGTTTGAGTACTTTGAGTGGTAACTGTTGGGAACTGAGTGTGGGACTGTGTAGAGGTTACCAAAGTAGTTGTAGCATCTGAAGATGATGTGGAGAACTGCACTGAAGTGGATGTGTGAGGTGGAACTGTGGAAGTGCTGGTGATTACAGGTGACGTTTTTGAGATGGTCGGTATGGCACTTGTGATTCCGGAGGATGAAGTCTGTGACTGACTTGAACCAGTGGGTTCTGAGAATTGTGTGGTTGGATGTGTCTGTGATGCGAAACTTGTGGATGTGGGAACATCAGATGAGGAACTTGAGTGATGAAATTGCGGTGATGTAAAGTATTGGGATGATGTCAATGAAGTTTTACCAGTCGAGCTACTGGATGGAAGAGGAAAGATTGTAGAAGTGAGAGATGTTGAAGATGTAGACTGAGAAACAATTGGTGCGGAAATAGGCCCCTTAGTTGTGCTTGAGGAGGGAGCCGACGTGTGTCCAGTCGTGGCTGCCGCTGATGAAACACCGATGGTCCCTGGTGTGGCAGCCGAAACAGTGTTGGCCTGTGAAGTTGACCCCGTAGAGATAAAAGCTGTACTTGAAGTTTGCTTTTCTGTTGTTTGTGTGGAAGAAGCTGTCCCTTGTGTGGCCATCGTCACAGGGCTGGAGGGCGAGGCAGAGGTCCGAGCACTGACCGGCGCCGAGCTGGGCCCCTCAGGGCTGGTTGGAGATGAAGTGCTCAGTTGGACTGTGGTTGGCTTGGACGTTTCTATGACTTGGGCAGAGGTTGTGACTGCTACAGATGAAAAACCTGTGGTCCTTGTGGTGGCAGCTGAAACAGTGCTGACCGGTGCAGTAGGCCCTGTGGAGGGGAAAGCTGTACTTGCATTTGGCTGGCTTGTCATCTGTGTGGAAGATGTGGTCTCTTGCGTGGTCGATGTCATCAGGGTGGAGGGCGAGCCAGAAGTCTGAACGCTGACCGGCGATGAGCTGGGCACCTCAGAGCTTGCTGAAGTGCTTGGTTGGAAAGTTATTGGCTTGGACGTCTCTGTGACTTGGGCAGAAGTTGTGGTTGCCACAGATGAAAAGCCAGTAGTTCTCGTGGTGCCAGACAAAGCAGTGCTGGCCTGTGGAGTGCTAACAGGTGCTGAGCTGGACACTTCAGGGCTTGCTGGTGATAAAGTGCTCGGTTGGACTGTTGTTGTCTTGGACAACTCTGTGACTGGGACGGAGGTCTGGGAAGCAGCAGATGAAACTTCAGTGGTCTTTGCGGTGATGGCCTGTGCAGTTGGCTTTGTGGAGATGAAAGTTGTACTTTCAGTTGGGTCGCCTGTCATCTGAGTGGAAGACGTCGGCTCTTGCGTGACCGTCGTCACCCGGGTGGAGGGCATGGCTGAAGTCTGAGTGCTGACCGGTGCCAAGCTTGGCACCTCAGAGCTTGCAGAAGTGCTAAGTTGGACTGTTGTTGGCTTGGACGTCTCTGTGGCCTCTGGTGTGGAGGAGGAAGCTGTACTTTCAGTTGGCTCGCCTGTCGACTGAGTGGAAGAAGTTGGCTCTTGTGTGGCCGTCGTCAGCCGGGTGGAAGGCATGACTGAAGTCCGAGTGCTGACCGGTGCCGAGCTTGGCACCTCAGAGCTTGCAGAACTGCTCAGTTGGACTGTTGTTGGCTTGGACGTCTCTGTGACTTGGGCGGAGGTTATGAATGCCGTTGAAGAAATGCCGGTGGTCCCCGTGGTGGCAGTTGAAGCAGTTGACCCCGTGGAGGTGAAAGCCGTACTTTCAGTTGGCTCGCCTGTCGACTGAGTGGAAGACGTCTGCTCTTGCGTGACCGTCGTCACCCGGGTGGAGGGCATGACTGAAGTCCGAGTGCTGACCGGTGCCGAGCTGGGCACCTCAGAGCTTGCAGAAGTGCTCGGTTGGACTGCTGTCGGCTTGGACGTCTCTGTGGCCTCTGGTGTGGAGGAGGAAGCTGTACTTTCAGTTGGCTCGCCTGTCGACCGAGAGGAAGAAGTTGGCTCTTGTGTGGCCGTCGTCAGCCGGGTGGAGGGCATGACTGAAGTCCGAGTGCTGACCGGTGCCGAGCTGGGCACCTCAGAGCTTGCAGAAGTGCTCGGTTGGACTGTTGTTTGCTTGGACGTCTCTGTGACTTGGGCGGAGGTTGTGGCTGCCGTTGAAGAAATGCCGGTGGTCCCCGTGGTGGCAGTTGAAGCAGTTGACCCCGCGGAGGTGAAAGCCGTACTTTCAGTTGGCTCGCCTGTCGTCTGAGTGGAAGACGTCGGCTCTTGCGTGACCGTCGTCACCCGGGTGGAGGGCATGACTGAAGTCTGAGTGCTGACCGGTGCCGAGCTTGGCACCTCAGAGCTTGCAGAAGTGCTCGGTTGGACTGTTGTCGGCTTGGACGTCTCTGTGGCCTCTGGTGTGGAGAAGGAAGCTGTACTTTCAGTTGGCTCGCCTGTCGACCGAGAGGAAGATGTTGGCTCTTGTGTGGCCGTCGTCAGCCGGGTGGAGGGCATGACTGAAGTCCGAGTGCTGACCGGTGCCGAGCTGGGCACCTCAGAGCTTGCAGAAGTGCTCGGTTGGACTGTTGTTTGCTTGGACGTCTCTGTGACTTGGGCGGAGGTTGTGGCTGCCGTTGAAGAAATGCCGGTGGTCCCGGTGGTGGCAGTTGAAGCAGTTGACCCCTCGGAGGTGAAAGCTGTACTTTCAGTTGGCTCGCCTGTCGTCTGAGTGGAAGACGTCGGCTCTTGCGTGACCGTCGTCACCCGGGTGGAGGGCATGACTGAAGTCTGAGTGCTGACCGGTGCCGAGTTTGGCACCTCAGAGCTTGCAGAAGTGCTCGGTTGGACTGTTGTCGGCTTGGACGTCTCTGTGGCCTCTGGTGTGGAGAAGGAAGCTGTACTTTCAGTTGGCTCGCCTGTCGACCGAGAGGAAGAAGTTGGCTCTTGTGTGGCCGTCGTCAGCCGGGTGGAGGGCATGACTGAAGTCCGAGTACTGACCGGTGCCGAGCTGGGCACCTCAGAGCTTGCAGAAGTAATCGGTTGGACTGTTGTTTGCTTGGACGTCTCTGTGACTTGGGCGGAGGTTGTGGCTGCCGTTGAAGAAATGCCGGTGGTCCCCGTGGTGGCAGTTGAAGCAGTTGACCCCGCGGAGGTGAAAGCTGTACTTTCAGTTGGCTCGCCTGTCGTCTGAGTGGAAGACGTCGGCTCTTGCGTGACCGTCGTCACCCGGGTGGAGGGCATGACTGAAGTCTGAGTGCTGACCGGTGCCGAGCTTGGCACCTCAGAGCTTGCAGAAGTGCTCGGTTGGACTGTTGTCGGCTTGGACGTCTCTGTGGCCTCTGGTGTGGAGGAGGAAGCTGTACTTTCAGTTGGCTCGCCTGTCGACCGAGAGGAAGAAGTTGGCTCTTGTGTGGCCGTCGTCAGCCGGGTGGAGGGCATGACTGAAGTCCGAGTGCTGACCGGTGCCGAGCTGGGCACCTCAGAGCTTGCAGAAGTGCTCGGTTGGACTGTTGTTTGCTTGGACGTCTCTGTGACTTGGGCGGAGGTTGTGGCTGCCGTTGAAGAAATGCCGGTGGTCCCAGTGGTGGCAGTTGAAGCAGTTGACCCCGCGGAGGTGAAAGCTGTACTTTCAGTTGGCTCGCCTGTCGTCTGAGTGGAAGACGTCGGCTCTTGCGTGACCGTCGTCACCCGGGTGGAGGGCATGACTGAAGTCTGAGTGCTGACCGGTGCCGAGCTTGGCACCTCAGAGCTTGCAGAAGTGCTCGGTTGGACTGTTGTCGGCTTGGACGTCTCTGTGGCCTCTGGTGTGGAGGAGGAAGCTGTACTTTCAGTTGGCTCGCCTGTCGACCGAGAAGAAGAAGTTGGCTCTTGTGTGGCCGTCGTCAGCCGGGTGGAGGGCATGACTGAAGTCCGAGTACTGACCGGTGCCGAGCTGGGCACCTCAGAGCTTGCAGAAGTAATCGGTTGGACTGTTGTTTGCTTGGACGTCTCTGTGACTTGGGCGGAGGTTGTGGCTGCCGTTGAAGAAATGCCGGTGGTCCCCGTGGTGGCAGTTGAAGCAGTTGACCCCTCGGAGGTGAAAGCTGTACTTTCAGTTGGCTCGCCTGTCGTCTGAGTGGAAGACATCGGCTCTTGCGTGACCGTCGTCACCCGGGTGGAGGGCATGACTGAAGTCTGAGTGCTGACCGGTGCCGAGTTTGGCACCTCAGAGCTTGCAGAAGTGCTCGGTTGGACTGTTGTTTGCTTGGACGTCTCTGTGACTTGGGCGGAGGTTGTGGCTGCCGTTGAAGAAATGCCGGTGGTCCCGGTGGTGGCAGTTGAAGCAGTTGACCCCGCGGAGGTGAAAGCTGTACTTTCAGTTGGCTCGCCTGTCGTCTGAGTGGAAGACGTCGGCTCTTGCGTGACCGTCGTCACCCGGGTGGAGGGCATGACTGAAGTCTGAGTGCTGACCGGTGCCGAGCTTGGCACCTCAGAGCTTGCAGAAGTGCTCGGTTGGACTGTTGTCGGCTTGGACGTCTCTGTGGCCTCTGGTGTGGAAGAGGAAGCTGTACTTTCAGTTGGCTTGCCTGTCGACCAAGAGGAAGAAGATGGCTCATGTGTGGCCGTCGTCAGCCGGGTGGAGGGCATGACTGAAGTCCGAGTGCTGACCGGTGCCGAGCTGGGCACCTCAGAGCTTGCAGAAGTGCTCGGTTGGACTGTTGTTTGCTTGGACGTCTCTGTGACTTGGGCGGAGGTTGTGGCTGCCGTTGAAGAAATGCCGGTGGTCCCCGTGATCGGAGTTGAAGCAGTTAACCCCGCGGAGGTGAAAGCTGTACTTTCAGTTGGCTCGCCTGTCGTCTGAGTGGAAGACGTCGGCTCTTGCGTGACAATCGTCACCCGGGTGGAGGGCATGACTGAAGTCTGAGTGCTGACCGGTGCCGAGCTTGGCACCTCAGAGCTTGCAGAAGTGCTCGGTTGGACTGTTGTCGGCTTGGACGTCTCTGTGGCCTCTGGTGTGGAGGAGGAAGCTGTACTTTCAGTTGGCTCGCCTGTCGACCGAGAGGAAGAAGTTGGCTCTTGTGTGGCCGTCGTCAGCCGGGTGGAGGGCATGACTGAAGTCCGAGTGCTGACCGGTGCCGAGCTGGGCACCTCAGAGCTTGCAGAAGTGCTCGGTTGGACTGTTGTTTGCTTGGACGTCTCTGTGACTTGGGCGGAGGTTGTGGCTGCCGTTGAAGAAATGCCGGTGGTCCCCGTGGTCGGAGTTGAAGCAGTTGACCCCGCGGAGGTGAAAGCTGTACTTTCAGTTGGTTCGCCTGTCGTCTGAGTGGAAGACGTCGGCTTTTGGGTGACCGTCGTCACCCGGGTGGAGGGCATGACTGAAGTCTGAGTGCTGACCGGTGCCGAGCTTGGCACCTCAGAGCTTGCAGAAGTGCTCGGTTGGACTGTTGTCGGCTTGGACGTCTCTGTGGCCTCTGGTGTGGAGGAGGAAGCTGTACTTTCAGTTGGCTTGCCTGTCGACCAAGAGGAAGAAGATGGCTCATGTGTGGCCGTCGTCAGCCGGGTGGAGGGCATGACTGAAGTCCGAGTGCTGACCGGTGCCGAGCTGGGCACCTCAGAGCTTGCAGAAGTGCTCGGTTGGACTGTTGTTTGCTTAGACGTCTCTGTGACTTGGGCGGAGGTTGTGGCTGCCGTTGAAGAAATGCCGGTGGTCCCCGTGATCGGAGTTGAAGCAGTTAACCCCGCGGAGGTGAAAGCTGTACTTTCAGTTGGCTCGCCTGTCGTCTGAGTGGAAGACGTCGGCTCTTGCGTGACAATCGTCACCCGGGTGGAGGGCATGACTGAAGTCTGAGTGCTGACCGGTGCCGAGCTTGGCACCTCAGAGCTTGCAGAAGTGCTCGGTTGGACTGTTGTCGGCTTGGACGTCTCTGTGGCCTCTGGTGTGGAGGAGGAAGCTGTACTTTCAGTTGGCTCGCCTGTCGACCGAGAGGAAGAAGTTGGCTCTTGTGTGGCCGTCGTCAGCCGGGTGGAGGGCATGACTGAAGTCCGAGTGCTGACCGGTGCCGAGCTGGGCACCTCAGAGCTTGCAGAAGTGCTCGGTTGGACTGTTGTTTGCTTGGACGTCTCTGTGACTTGGGCGGAGGTTGTGGCTGCCGTTGAAGAAATGCCGGTGGTCCCCGTGGTCGGAGTTGAAGCAGTTGACCCCGCGGAGGTGAAAGCTGTACTTTCAGTTGGTTCGCCTGTCGTCTGAGTGGAAGACGTCGGCTCTTGCGTGACCGTCGTCACCCGGGTGTAGGGCATGACTGAAGTCTGAGTGCTGACCGGTGCCGAGCTTGGCACCTCAGAGCTTGCAGAAGTGCTCGGTTGGACTGTTGTCGGCTTGGACGTCTCTGTGGCCTCTGGTGTGGAGGAGGAAGCTGTACTTTCAGTTGGCTCGCCTGTCGACCGAGAAGAAGAAGTGGGCTCTTGTGTGGCCGTCGTCAGCCGGGTGGAGGGCATGACTGAAGTCCGAGTGCTGACCGGTGCCGAGCTGGGCACCTCAGAGCTTGCAGAAGTGCTCGGTTGGACTGTTGTCGGCTTGGACGTCTCTGTGGTCTCTGGTGTGGAGGAGGAAGCTGTACTTTCAGTTGGCTCGCCTGTCGACCGAGAAGAAGAAGTGGGCTCTTGTGTGGCCGTCGTCAGCCGGGTGGAGGGCATGACTGAAGTCCGAGTACTGACCGGTGCCGAGCTGGGCACCTCAGAGCTTGCAGAAGTGCTCGGTTGGAATGTTGTTTGCTTGGACGTCTCTGTGACTTGGGCGGAGGTTGTGGCTGCCGTTGAAGAAATGCCGGTGGTCCCCGTGGTGGCAGTTGAAGCAGTTGATCCCGCGGAGGTGACAGCTGTACTTTCGGTTGGCTCGCCTGTCGTCTGAGTGGAAGACGTCGGCTCTTGCGTGACCGTCGTCACCCGAGTGGAGGGCATGACTGAAGTCTGAGTGCTGACCGGTGCCGAGCTGGGCACCTCAGAGCTTGCAGAAGTGCTCGGTTGGACTGTTGTCGGCTTGGACGTCTCTGTGGCCTCTGGTGTGGAGGAGGAAGCTGTACTTTCAGTTGGCTCGCCTGTAGACCGAGAAGAAGAAGTTGGCTCTTGTGTGGCCGTTGTCAGCCGGGTGGAAGGCATGACTGAAGTCCGAGTGCTGACCGGTGCCGAGCTGGGCACCTCAGAGCTTGCAGAAGTGCTCGGTTGGACTGTTGTTTGCTTGGACGTCTCTGTGACTTGGGCGGAGGTTGTGGCTGCCGTTGAAGAAATGCCGGTGGTCCCCGTGGTGGCAGTTGAAGCAGTTGACCCCGCGGAGGTGAAAGCTGTACTTTCAGTTGGCTCGCCTGTCGTCTGAGTGGAAGACGTCGGCTCTTGCGTGACCGTCGTCACCCGGGTGGAGGGCATGACTGAAGTCTGAGTGCTGACCGGTGCCGAGCTTGGCACCTCAGAGCTTGCAGAAGTGCTCGGTTGGACTGTTGTCGGCTTGGACGTCTCTGTGGCCTCTGGTGTGGAGGAGGAAGCTGTACTTTCAGTTGGCTCGCCTGTCGACCGAGAAGAAGAAGTTGGCTCTTGTGTGGCCGTCGTCAGCCGGGTGGAGGGCATGACTGAAGTCCGAGTGCTGACCGGTGCCGAGCTGGGCACCTCAGAGCTTGCAGAAGTGCTCGGTTGGACTGTTGTTTGCTTGGACGTCTCTGTGACTTGGGCGGAGGTTGTGGCTGCCGTTGAAGAAATGCCGGTGGTCCCCGTGGTGGCAGTTGAAGCAGTTGACCCCGCGGAGGTGAAAGCTGTACTTTCATTTGGCTCGCCTGTCGTCTGAGTGGAAGACGTCGGCTCTTGCGTGACCGTCGTCACCCGGGTGGAGGGCATGACTGAAGTCTGAGTGCTGACCGGTGCCGAGCTTGGCACCTCAGAGCTTGCAGAAGTGCTCGGTTGGACTGTTGTCGGCTTGGACGTCTCTGTGGCCTCTGGTGTGGAGAAGGAAGCTGTACTTTCAGTTGGCTCGCCTGTCGAACGAGAGGAAGAAGTTGGCTCTTGTGTGGCCGTCGTCAGCCGGGTGGAGGGCATGACTGAAGTCCGAGTGCTGACCGGTGCCGAGCTGGGCACCTCAGAGCTTGCAGAAGTGCTCGGTTGGACTGTTGTTTGCTTGGACGTCTCTGTGACTTGGGCGGAGGTTGTGGCTGCCGTTGAAGAAATGCCGGTGGTCCCGGTGGTGGCAGTTGAAGCAGTTGACCCCGCGGAGGTCAAAGCTGTACTTTCAGTTGGCTCGCCTGTCGTCTGAGTGGAAGACGTCGGCTCTTGCGTGACCGTCGTCACCCGGGTGGAGGGCATGACTGAAGTCTGAGTGCTGACCGGTGCCGAGCTTGGCACCTCAGAGCTTGCAGAAGTGCTCGGTTGGACTGTTGTCGGCTTGGACGTCTCTGTGGCCTCTGGTGTGGAGGAGGAAGCTGTACTTTCAGTTGGCTCGCCTGTCGACCGAGAAGAAGAAGTTGGCTCTTGTGTGGCCGTCGTCAGCCGGGTGGAGGGCATGACTGAAGTCCGAGTGCTGACCGGTGCCGAGCTGGGCACCTCAGAGCTTGCAGAAGTGCTCGGTTGGACTGTTGTTTGCTTGGACGTCTCTGTGACTTGGGCGGAGGTTGTGGCTGCCGTTGAAGAAATGCCAGTGGTCCCCATGGTGGCAGTTGAAGCAGTTGACCCCGCGGAGGTGAAAGCTGTACTTTCGGTTGGCTCGCCTGTCGTCTGAGTGGAAGACGTCGGCTCTTGCGTGACCGTCGTCACCCGGGTGGAGGGCATGACTGAAGTCTGAGTGCTGACCGGTGCCGAGCTTGGCACCTCAGAGCTTGCAGAAGTGCTCGGTTGGACTGTTGTCGGCTTGGACGTCTCTGTGGCCTCTGGTGTGGAGGAGGAAGCTGTACTTTCAGTTGGCTCGCCTGTCGACCGAGAGGAAGAAGTTGGCTCTTGTGTGGCCGTCGTCACCCGGGTGGAGGGCATGACTGAAGTCCGAGTGCTTACCGGTGCCGAGCTGGGCACCTCAGAGCTTGCAGAAGTGCTCGGTTGGAATGTTGTTTGCTTGGACGTCTCTGTGACTTGGGCGGAGGTTGTGGCTGCCGTTGAAGAAATGCCAGTGGTCCCCGTGGTGGCAGTTGAAGCAGTTGACCCCGCGGAGGTGACAGCTGTACTTTCGGTTGGCTCGCCTGTCGTCTGAGTGGAAGACGTCGGCTCTTGCGTGACCGTCGTCACCCGAGTGGAGGGCATGACTGAAGTCTGAGTGCTGACCGGTGCCGAGCTGGGCACCTCAGAGCTTGCAGAAGTGCTCGGTTGGACTGTTGTTTGCTTGGACGTGTCTGTGACTTGGGCGGAGGTTGTGGCTGCCGTTGAAGAAATGCCGGTGGTCCCCGTGGTGGCAGTTGAAGCAGTTGACCCCGCGGAGGTGAAAGCTGTACTTTCAGTTGGCTCGCCTGCCGTCTGAGTGGAAGACGTCGGCTCTTGCGTGACCGTCGTCACCCGGGTGGAGGGCATGACTGAAGTCTGAGTGCTGACCGGTGCCGAGCTTGGCACCTCAGAGCTTGCAGAAGTGCTCGGTTGGACTGTTGTCGGCTTGGACGTCTCTGTGGCCTCTGGTGTGGAGAAGGAAGCTGTACTTTCAGTTGGCTCGCCTGTCGACCGAGAGGAAGAAGTTGGCTCTTGTGTGGCCGTCGTCAGCCGGGTGGAGGGCATGACTGAAGTCCGAGTGCTGACCGGTGCCGAGCTGGGCACCTCAGAGCTTGCAGAAGTGCTCGGTTGGACTGTTGTTTGCTTGGACGTTTCTGTGACTTGGGCGGAGGTTGTGGCTGCCGTTGAAGAAATGCCGGTGGTCCCCGTGGTGGCAGTTGAAGCAGTTGACCCCGCGGAGGTGAAAGCTGTACTTTCAGTTGGCTCGCCTGTCGTCTGAGTGGAAGACGTCGGCTCTTGCGTGACCGTCGTCACCCGGGTGGAGGGCATGACTGAAGTCTGAGTGCTGACCGGTGCAGAGCTTGGCACCTCAGAGCTTGCAGAAGTGCTCGGTTGGACTGTTGTCGGCTTGGACGTCTCTGTGGCCTCTGGTGTGGAGAAGGAAGCTGTACTTTCAGTTGGCTCGCCTGTCGACCGAGAGGAAGAAGTTGGCTCTTGTGTGGCCGTCGTCAGCCGGGTGGAGGGCATGACTGAAGTCCGAGTGCTGACCGGTGCCGAGCTGGGCACCTCAGAGCTTGCAGAAGTGCTCGGTTGGAATGTTGTTTGCTTGGACGTCTCTGTGACTTGGGCGGAGGTTGTGGCTGCCGTTGAAGAAATGCCGGTGGTCCCCGTGGTGGCAGTTGAAGCAGTTGACCCCGCGGAGGTGACAGCTGTACTTTCGGTTGGCTCGCCTGTCGTCTGAGTGGAAGACGTCGGCTCTTGCGTGACCGTCGTCATCCGGGTGGAGGGCATGACTGAAGTCTGAGTGCTGACCGGTGCCGAGTTTGGCACCTCAGAGCTTGCAGAAGTGCTCGGTTGGACTGTTGTTTGCTTGGACGTCTCTGTGACTTGGGCGGAGGTTGTGGCTGCCGTTGAAGAAATGCCGGTGGTCCCCGTGGTGGCAGTTGAAGCAGTTGACCCCTCGGAGGTGAAAGCTGTACTTTCAGTTGGCTCGCCTGTCGTCTGAGTGGAAGACGTCGGCTCTTGCGTGACCGTCGTCACCCGGGTGGAGGGCATGACTGAAGTCTGAGTGCTGACCGGTGCCGAGTTTGGCACCTCAGAGCTTGCAGAAGTGCTCGGTTGGACTGTTGTCGGCTTGGACGTCTCTGTGGCCTCTGGTGTGGAGAAGGAAGCTGTACTTTCAGTTGGCTCGCCTGTCGACCGAGAGGAAGAAGTTGGCTCTTGTGTGGCCGTCGTCAGCCGGGTGGAGGGCATGACTGAAGTCCGAGTGCTGACCGGTGCCGAACTGGGCACCTCAGAGCTTGCAGAAGTGCTCGGTTGGACTGTTGTTTGCTTGGACGTCTCTGTGACTTGGGCGGAGGTTGTGGCTGCCGTTGAAGAAATGCCGGTGGTCCCCGTGGTGGCAGTTGAAGCAGTTGACCCCGCGGAGGTGAAAGCTGTACTTTCAGTTGGCTCGCCTGTCGTCTGAGTGGAAGACGTCGGCTCTTGCGTGACCGTCGTCACCCGGGTGGAGGGCATGACTGAAGTCTGAGTGCTGACCGGTGCCGAGCTTGGCACCTCAGAGCTTGCAGAAGTGCTCGGTTGGACTGTTGTCGGCTTGGACGTCTCTGTGGCCTCTGGTGTGGAGGAGGAAGCTGTACTTTCAGTTGGCTCGCCTGTCGACCAAGAGGAAGAAGATGGCTCATGTGTGGCCGTCGTCAGCCGGGTGGAGGGCATGACTGAAGTCCGAGTGCTGACCGGTGCCGAGCTGGGCACCTCAGAGCTTGCAGAAGTGCTCGGTTGGACTGTTGTTTGCTTGGACGTCTCTGTGACTTGGGCGGAGGTTGTGGCTGCCGTTGAAGAAATGCGGGTGGTCCCCGTGATCGGAGTTGAAGCAGTTAACCCCGCGGAGGTGAAAGCTGTACTTTCAGTTGGCTCGCCTGTCGTCTGAGTGGAAGACGTCGGCTCTTGCGTGACAATCGTCACCCGGGTGGAGGGCATGACTGAAGTCTGAGTGCTGACCGGTGCCGAGCTTGGCACCTCAGAGCTTGCAGAAGTGCTCGGTTGGACTGTTGTCGGCTTGGACGTCTCTGTGGCCTCTGGTGTGGAGGAGGAAGCTGTACTTTCAGTTGGCTCGCCTGTCGACCGAGAGGAAGAAGTTGGCTCTTGTGTGGCCGTCGTCAGCCGGGTGGAGGGCATGACTGAAGTCCGAGTGCTGACCGGTGCCGAGCTGGGCACCTCAGAGCTTGCAGAAGTGCTCGGTTGGACTGTTGTTTGCTTGGACGTCTCTGTGACTTGGGCGGAGGTTGTGGCTGCCGTTGAAGAAATGCCGGTGGTCCCCGTGGTCGGAGTTGAAGCAGTTGACCCCGTGGAGGGGAAAGCTGTACTTTCAGTTGGTTCGCCTGTCGTCTGAGTGGAAGACGTCGGCTCTTGCGTGACCGTCGTCACCCGGGTGGAGGGCATGACTGAAGTCTGAGTGCTGACCGGTGCCGAGCTTGGCACCTCAGAGCTTGCAGAAGTGCTCGGTTGGACTGTTGTCGGCTTGGACGTCTCTGTGGCCTCTGGTGTGGAGGAGGAAGCTGTACTTTCAGTTGGCTTGCCTGTCGACCAAGAGGAAGAAGATGGCTCATGTGTGGCCGTCGTCAGCCGGGTGGAGGGCATGACTGAAGTCCGAGTGCTGACCGGTGCCGAGCTGGGCACCTCAGAGCTTGCAGAAGTGCTCGGTTGGACTGTTGTTTGCTTAGACGTCTCTGTGACTTGGGCGGAGGTTGTGGCTGCCGTTGAAGAAATGCCGGTGGTCCCCGTGATCGGAGTTGAAGCAGTTAACCCCGCGGAGGTGAAAGCTGTACTTTCAGTTGGCTCGCCTGTCGTCTGAGTGGAAGACGTCGGCTCTTGCGTGACAATCGTCACCCGGGTGGAGGGCATGACTGAAGTCTGAGTGCTGACCGGTGCCGAGCTTGGCACCTCAGAGCTTGCAGAAGTGCTCGGTTGGACTGTTGTCGGCTTGGACGTCTCTGTGGCCTCTGGTGTGGAGGAGGAAGCTGTACTTTCAGTTGGCTCGCCTGTCGACCGAGAGGAAGAAGTTGGCTCTTGTGTGGCCGTCGTCAGCCGGGTGGAGGGCATGACTGAAGTCCGAGTGCTGACCGGTGCCGAGCTGGGCACCTCAGAGCTTGCAGAAGTGCTCGGTTGGACTGTTGTTTGCTTGGACGTCTCTGTGACTTGGGCGGAGGTTGTGGCTGCCGTTGAAGAAATGCCGGTGGTCCCCGTGGTCGGAGTTGAAGCAGTTGACCCCGCGGAGGTGAAAGCTGTACTTTCAGTTGGTTCGCCTGTCGTCTGAGTGGAAGACGTCGGCTCTTGCGTGACCGTCGTCACCCGGGTGTAGGGCATGACTGAAGTCTGAGTGCTGACCGGTGCCGAGCTTGGCACCTCAGAGCTTGCAGAAGTGCTCGGTTGGACTGTTGTCGGCTTGGACGTCTCTGTGGCCTCTGGTGTGGAGGAGGAAGCTGTACTTTCAGTTGGCTCGCCTGTCGACCGAGAAGAAGAAGTGGGCTCTTGTGTGGCCGTCGTCAGCCGGGTGGAGGGCATGACTGAAGTCCGAGTGCTGACCGGTGCCGAGCTGGGCACCTCAGAGCTTGCAGAAGTGCTCGGTTGGACTGTTGTCGGCTTGGACGTCTCTGTGGCCTCTGGTGTGGAGGAGGAAGCTGTACTTTCAGTTGGCTCGCCTGTCGACCGAGAAGAAGAAGTGGGCTCTTGTGTGGCCGTCGTCAGCCGGGTGGAGGGCATGACTGAAGTCCGAGTGCTGACCGGTGCCGAGCTGGGCACCTCAGAGCTTGCAGAAGTGCTCGGTTGGAATGTTGTTTGCTTGGACGTCTCTGTGACTTGGGCGGAGGTTGTGGCTGCCGTTGAAGAAATGCCGGTGGTCCCCGTGGTGGCAGTTGAAGCAGTTGATCCCGCGGAGGTGACAGCTGTACTTTCGGTTGGCTCGCCTGTCGTCTGAGTGGAAGACGTCGGCTCTTGCGTGACCGTCGTCACCCGAGTGGAGGGCATGACTGAAGTCTGAGTGCTGACCGGTGCCGAGCTGGGCACCTCAGAGCTTGCAGAAGTGCTCGGTTGGACTGTTGTTTGCTTGGACGTCTCTGTGACTTGGGCGGAGGTTGTGGCTGCCGTTGAAGAAATGCCGGTGGTCCCCGTGGTGGCAGTTGAAGCAGTTGACCCCGCGGAGGTGAAAGCTGTACTTTCAGTTGGCTCGCCTGCCGTCTGAGTGGAAGACGTCGGCTCTTGCGTGACCGTCGTCACCCGGGTGGAGGGCATGACTGAAGTCTGAGTGCTGACCGGTGCCGAGCTTGGCACCTCAGAGCTTGCAGAAGTGCTCGGTTGGACTGTTGTCGGCTTGGACGTCTCTGTGGCCTCTGGTGTGGAGAAGGAAGCTGTACTTTCAGTTGGCTCGCCTGTCGATCGAGAGGAAGAAGTTGGCTCTTGTGTGGCCGTCGTCAGCCGGGTGGAGGGCATGACTGAAGTCCGAGTGCTGACCGGTGCCGAGCTGGGCACCTCAGAGCTTGCAGAAGTGCTCGGTTGGACTGTTGTTTGCTTGGACGTCTCTGTGACTTGGGCGGAGGTTGTGGCTGCCGTTGAAGAAATGCCGGTGGTCCCCGTGGTGGCAGTTGAAGCAGTTGACCCCGCGGAGGTGAAAGCTGTACTTTCAGTTGGCTCGCCTGTCGTCTGAGTGGAAGACGTCGGCTCTTGCGTGACCGTCGTCACCCGGGTGGAGGGCATGACTGAAGTCTGAGTGCTGACCGGTGCCGAGCTTGGCACCTCAGAGCTTGCAGAAGTGCTCGGTTGGACTGTTGTCGGCTTGGACGTCTCTGTGGCCTCTGGTGTGGAGGAGGAAGCTGTACTTTCAGTTGGCTCGCCTGTCGACCGAGAAGAAGAAGTTGGCTCTTGTGTGGCCGTTGTCAGCCGGGTGGAAGGCATGACTGAAGTCCGAGTGCTGACCGGTGCCGAGCTGGGCACCTCAGAGCTTGCAGAAGTGCTCGGTTGGACTGTTGTTTGCTTGGACGTCTCTGTGACTTGGGCGGAGGTTGTGGCTGCCGTTGAAGAAATGCCGGTGGTCCCCGTGGTGGCAGTTGAAGCAGTTGACCCCGCGGAGGTGAAAGCTGTACTTTCAGTTGGCTCGCCTGTCGTCTGAGTGGAAGACGTCGGCTCTTGCGTGACCGTCGTCACCCGGGTGGAGGGCATGACTGAAGTCTGAGTGCTGACCGGTGCCGAGCTTGGCACCTCAGAGCTTGCAGAAGTGCTCGGTTGGACTGTTGTCGGCTTGGACGTCTCTGTGGCCTCTGGTGTGGAGGAGGAAGCTGTACTTTCAGTTGGCTCGCCTGTCGACCGAGAAGAAGAAGTTGGCTCTTGTGTGGCCGTCGTCAGCCGGGTGGAGGGCATGACTGAAGTCCGAGTGCTGACCGGTGCCGAGCTGGGCACCTCAGAGCTTGCAGAAGTGCTCGGTTGGACTGTTGTTTGCTTGGACATCTCTGTGACTTGGGCGGAGGTTGTGGCTGCCGTTGAAGAAATGCCGGTGGTCCCCGTGGTGGCAGTTGAAGCAGTTGACCCCGCGGAGGTGAAAGCTGTACTTTCAGTTGGCTCGCCTGTCGTCTGAGTGGAAGACGTCGGCTCTTGCGTGACCGTCGTCACCCGGGTGGAGGGCATGACTGAAGTCTGAGTGCTGACCGGTGCCGAGCTTGGCACCTCAGAGCTTGCAGAAGTGCTCGGTTGGACTGTTGTCGGCTTGGACGTCTCTGTGGCCTCTGGTGTGGAGAAGGAAGCTGTACTTTCAGTTGGCTCGCCTGTCGAACGAGAGGAAGAAGTTGGCTCTTGTGTGGCCGTCGTCAGCCGGGTGGAGGGCATGACTGAAGTCCGAGTGCTGACCGGTGCCGAGCTGGGCACCTCAGAGCTTGCAGAAGTGCTCGGTTGGACTGTTGTTTGCTTGGACGTTTCTGTGACTTGGGCGGAGGTTGTGGCTGCCGTTGAAGAAATGCCGGTGGTCCCCGTGGTGGCAGTTGAAGCAGTTGACCCCGCGGAGGTGAAAGCTGTACTTTCAGTTGGCTCGCCTGTCGTCTGAGTGGAAGACGTCGGCTCTTGCGTGACCGTCGTCACCCGGGTGGAGGGCATGACTGAAGTCTGAGTGCTGACCGGTGCAGAGCTTGGCACCTCAGAGCTTGCAGAAGTGCTCGGTTGGACTGTTGTCGGCTTGGACGTCTCTGTGGCCTCTGGTGTGGAGAAGGAAGCTGTACTTTCAGTTGGCTCGCCTGTCGACCGAGAGGAAGAAGTTGGCTCTTGTGTGGCCGTCGTCAGCCGGGTGGAGGGCATGACTGAAGTCCGAGTGCTGACCGGTGCCGAGCTGGGCACCTCAGAGCTTGCAGAAGTGCTCGGTTGGAATGTTGTTTGCTTGGACGTCTCTGTGACTTGGGCGGAGGTTGTGGCTGCCGTTGAAGAAATGCCGGTGGTCCCCGTGGTGGCAGTTGAAGCAGTTGACCCCGCGGAGGTGACAGCTGTACTTTCGGTTGGCTCGCCTGTCGTCTGAGTGGAAGACGTCGGCTCTTGCGTGACCGTCGTCACCCGAGTGGAGGGCATGACTGAAGTCTGAGTGCTGACCGGTGCCGAGCTGGGCACCTCAGAGCTTGCAGAAGTGCTCGGTTGGAATGTTGTTTGCTTGGACGTCTCTGTGACTTGGGCGGAGGTTGTGGCTGCCGTTGAAGAAATGCCGGTGGTCCCCGTGGTGGCAGTTGAAGCAGTTGACCCCGCGGAGGTGACAGCTGTACTTTCGGTTGGCTCGCCTGTCGTCTGAGTGGAAGACGTCGGCTCTTGCGTGACCGTCGTCACCCGAGTGGAGGGCATGACTGAAGTCTGAGTGCTGACCGGTGCCGAGCTGGGCACCTCAGAGCTTGCAGAAGTGCTCGGTTGGACTGTTGTTTGCTTGGACGTCTCTGTGACTTGGGCGGAGGTTGTGGCTGCCGTTGAAGAAATGCCGGTGGTCCCCGTGGTGGCAGTTGAAGCAGTTGACCCCGCGGAGGTGAAAGCTGTACTTTCAGTTGGCTCGCCTGTCGTCTGAGTGGAAGACGTCGGCTCTTGCGTGACCGTCGTCACCCGGGTGGAGGGCATGACTGAAGTCTGAGTGCTGACCGGTGCCGAGCTTGGCACCTCAGAGCTTGCAGAAGTGCTCGGTTGGACTGTTGTCGGCTTGGACGTCTCTGTGGCCTCTGGTGTGGAGGAGGAAGCTGTACTTTCAGTTGGCTCGCCTGTCGACCAAGAGGAAGAAGATGGCTCATGTGTGGCCGTCGTCAGCCGGGTGGAGGGCATGACTGAAGTCCGAGTGCTGACCGGTGCCGAGCTGGGCACCTCAGAGCTTGCAGAAGTGCTCGGTTGGACTGTTGTTTGCTTGGACGTCTCTGTGACTTGGGCGGAGGTTGTGGCTGCCGTTGAAGAAATGCGGGTGGTCCCCGTGATCGGAGTTGAAGCAGTTAACCCCGCGGAGGTGAAAGCTGTACTTTCAGTTGGCTCGCCTGTCGTCTGAGTGGAAGACGTCGGCTCTTGCGTGACAATCGTCACCCGGGTGGAGGGCATGACTGAAGTCTGAGTGCTGACCGGTGCCGAGCTTGGCACCTCAGAGCTTGCAGAAGTGCTCGGTTGGACTGTTGTCGGCTTGGACGTCTCTGTGGCCTCTGGTGTGGAGGAGGAAGCTGTACTTTCAGTTGGCTCGCCTGTCGACCGAGAGGAAGAAGTTGGCTCTTGTGTGGCCGTCGTCAGCCGGGTGGAGGGCATGACTGAAGTCCGAGTGCTGACCGGTGCCGAGCTGGGCACCTCAGAGCTTGCAGAAGTGCTCGGTTGGACTGTTGTTTGCTTGGACGTCTCTGTGACTTGGGCGGAGGTTGTGGCTGCCGTTGAAGAAATGCCGGTGGTCCCCGTGGTCGGAGTTGAAGCAGTTGACCCCGCGGAGGTGAAAGCTGTACTTTCAGTTGGTTCGCCTGTCGTCTGAGTGGAAGACGTCGGCTCTTGCGTGACCGTCGTCACCCGGGTGGAGGGCATGACTGAAGTCTGAGTGCTGACCGGTGCCGAGCTTGGCACCTCAGAGCTTGCAGAAGTGCTCGGTTGGACTGTTGTCGGCTTGGACGTCTCTGTGGCCTCTGGTGTGGAGGAGGAAGCTGTACTTTCAGTTGGCTTGCCTGTCGACCAAGAGGAAGAAGATGGCTCATGTGTGGCCGTCGTCAGCCGGGTGGAGGGCATGACTGAAGTCCGAGTGCTGACCGGTGCCGAGCTGGGCACCTCAGAGCTTGCAGAAGTGCTCGGTTGGACTGTTGTTTGCTTAGACGTCTCTGTGACTTGGGCGGAGGTTGTGGCTGCCGTTGAAGAAATGCCGGTGGTCCCCGTGATCGGAGTTGAAGCAGTTAACCCCGCGGAGGTGAAAGCTGTACTTTCAGTTGGCTCGCCTGTCGTCTGAGTGGAAGACGTCGGCTCTTGCGTGACAATCGTCACCCGGGTGGAGGGCATGACTGAAGTCTGAGTGCTGACCGGTGCCGAGCTTGGCACCTCAGAGCTTGCAGAAGTGCTCGGTTGGACTGTTGTCGGCTTGGACGTCTCTGTGGCCTCTGGTGTGGAGGAGGAAGCTGTACTTTCAGTTGGCTCGCCTGTCGACCGAGAGGAAGAAGTTGGCTCTTGTGTGGCCGTCGTCAGCCGGGTGGAGGGCATGACTGAAGTCCGAGTGCTGACCGGTGCCGAGCTGGGCACCTCAGAGCTTGCAGAAGTGCTCGGTTGGACTGTTGTTTGCTTGGACGTCTCTGTGACTTGGGCGGAGGTTGTGGCTGCCGTTGAAGAAATGCCGGTGGTCCCCGTGGTCGGAGTTGAAGCAGTTGACCCCGCGGAGGTGAAAGCTGTACTTTCAGTTGGTTCGCCTGTCGTCTGAGTGGAAGACGTCGGCTCTTGCGTGACCGTCGTCACCCGGGTGTAGGGCATGACTGAAGTCTGAGTGCTGACCGGTGCCGAGCTTGGCACCTCAGAGCTTGCAGAAGTGCTCGGTTGGACTGTTGTCGGCTTGGACGTCTCTGTGGCCTCTGGTGTGGAGGAGGAAGCTGTACTTTCAGTTGGCTCGCCTGTCGACCGAGAAGAAGAAGTGGGCTCTTGTGTGGCCGTCGTCAGCCGGGTGGAGGGCATGACTGAAGTCCGAGTGCTGACCGGTGCCGAGCTGGGCACCTCAGAGCTTGCAGAAGTGCTCGGTTGGACTGTTGTCGGCTTGGACGTCTCTGTGGCCTCTGGTGTGGAGGAGGAAGCTGTACTTTCAGTTGGCTCGCCTGTCGACCGAGAAGAAGAAGTGGGCTCTTGTGTGGCCGTCGTCAGCCGGGTGGAGGGCATGACTGAAGTCCGAGTGCTGACCGGTGCCGAGCTGGGCACCTCAGAGCTTGCAGAAGTGCTCGGTTGGAATGTTGTTTGCTTGGACGTCTCTGTGACTTGGGCGGAGGTTGTGGCTGCCGTTGAAGAAATGCCGGTGGTCCCCGTGGTGGCAGTTGAAGCAGTTGATCCCGCGGAGGTGACAGCTGTACTTTCGGTTGGCTCGCCTGTCGTCTGAGTGGAAGACGTCGGCTCTTGCGTGACCGTCGTCACCCGAGTGGAGGGCATGACTGAAGTCTGAGTGCTGACCGGTGCCGAGCTGGGCACCTCAGAGCTTGCAGAAGTGCTCGGTTGGACTGTTGTTTGCTTGGACGTCTCTGTGACTTGGGCGGAGGTTGTGGCTGCCGTTGAAGAAATGCCGGTGGTCCCCGTGGTGGCAGTTGAAGCAGTTGACCCCGCGGAGGTGAAAGCTGTACTTTCAGTTGGCTCGCCTGCCGTCTGAGTGGAAGACGTCGGCTCTTGCGTGACCGTCGTCACCCGGGTGGAGGGCATGACTGAAGTCTGAGTGCTGACCGGTGCCGAGCTTGGCACCTCAGAGCTTGCAGAAGTGCTCGGTTGGACTGTTGTCGGCTTGGACGTCTCTGTGGCCTCTGGTGTGGAGAAGGAAGCTGTACTTTCAGTTGGCTCGCCTGTCGATCGAGAGGAAGAAGTTGGCTCTTGTGTGGCCGTCGTCAGCCGGGTGGAGGGCATGACTGAAGTCCGAGTGCTGACCGGTGCCGAGCTGGGCACCTCAGAGCTTGCAGAAGTGCTCGGTTGGACTGTTGTTTGCTTGGACGTCTCTGTGACTTGGGCGGAGGTTGTGGCTGCCGTTGAAGAAATGCCTGTGGTCCCCGTGGTGGCAGTTGAAGCAGTTGACCCCGCGGAGGTGAAAGCTGTACTTTCAGTTGGCTCGCCTGTCGTCTGAGTGGAAGACGTCGGCTCTTGCGTGACCGTCGTCACCCGGGTGGAGGGCATGACTGAAGTCTGAGTGCTGACCGGTGCCGAGCTTGGCACCTCAGAGCTTGCAGAAGTGCTCGGTTGGACTGTTGTCGGCTTGGACGTCTCTGTGGCCTCTGGTGTGGAGGAGGAAGCTGTACTTTCAGTTGGCTCGCCTGTCGACCGAGAAGAAGAAGTTGGCTCTTGTGTGGCCGTTGTCAGCCGGGTGGAAGGCATGACTGAAGTCCGAGTGCTGACCGGTGCCGAGCTGGGCACCTCAGAGCTTGCAGAAGTGCTCGGTTGGACTGTTGTTTGCTTGGACGTCTCTGTGACTTGGGCGGAGGTTGTGGCTGCCGTTGAAGAAATGCCGGTGGTCCCCGTGGTGGCAGTTGAAGCAGTTGACCCCGCGGAGGTGAAAGCTGTACTTTCAGTTGGCTCGCCTGTCGTCTGAGTGGAAGACGTCGGCTCTTGCGTGACCGTCGTCACCCGGGTGGAGGGCATGACTGAAGTCTGAGTGCTGACCGGTGCCGAGCTTGGCACCTCAGAGCTTGCAGAAGTGCTCGGTTGGACTGTTGTCGGCTTGGACGTCTCTGTGGCCTCTGGTGTGGAGGAGGAAGCTGTACTTTCAGTTGGCTCGCCTGTCGACCGAGAAGAAGAAGTTGGCTCTTGTGTGGCCGTCGTCAGCCGGGTGGAGGGCATGACTGAAGTCCGAGTGCTGACCGGTGCCGAGCTGGGCACCTCAGAGCTTGCAGAAGTGCTCGGTTGGACTGTTGTTTGCTTGGACGTCTCTGTGACTTGGGCGGAGGTTGTGGCTGCCGTTGAAGAAATGCCGGTGGTCCCCGTGGTGGCAGTTGAAGCAGTTGACCCCGCGGAGGTGAAAGCTGTACTTTCAGTTGGCTCGCCTGTCGTCTGAGTGGAAGACGTCGGCTCTTGCGTGACCGTCGTCACCCGGGTGGAGGGCATGACTGAAGTCTGAGTGCTGACCGGTGCCGAGCTTGGCACCTCAGAGCTTGCAGAAGTGCTCGGTTGGACTGTTGTCGGCTTGGACGTCTCTGTGGCCTCTGGTGTGGAGAAGGAAGCTGTACTTTCAGTTGGCTCGCCTGTCGAACGAGAGGAAGAAGTTGGCTCTTGTGTGGCCGTCGTCAGCCGGGTGGAGGGCATGACTGAAGTCCGAGTGCTGACCGGTGCCGAGCTGGGCACCTCAGAGCTTGCAGAAGTGCTCGGTTGGACTGTTGTTTGCTTGGACGTCTCTGTGACTTGGGCGGAGGTTGTGGCTGCCGTTGAAGAAATGCCGGTGGTCCCGGTGGTGGCAGTTGAAGCAGTTGACCCCGCGGAGGTGAAAGCTGTACTTTCAGTTGGCTCGCCTGTCGTCTGAGTGGAAGACGTCGGCTCTTGCGTGACCGTCGTCACCCGGGTGGAGGGCATGACTGAAGTCTGAGTGCTGACCGGTGCCGAGCTTGGCACCTCAGAGCTTGCAGAAGTGCTCGGTTGGACTGTTGTCGGCTTGGACGTCTCTGTGGCCTCTGGTGTGGAGGAGGAAGCTGTACTTTCAGTTGGCTCGCCTGTCGACCGAGAAGAAGAAGTTGGCTCTTGTGTGGCCGTCGTCAGCCGGGTGGAGGGCATGACTGAAGTCCGAGTGCTGACCGGTGCCGAGCTGGGCACCTCAGAGCTTGCAGAAGTGCTCGGTTGGACTGTTGTTTGCTTGGACGTCTCTGTGACTTGGGCGGAGGTTGTGGCTGCCGTTGAAGAAATGCCAGTGGTCCCCGTGGTGGCAGTTGAAGCAGTTGACCCCGCGGAGGTGAAAGCTGTACTTTCGGTTGGCTCGCCTGTCGTCTGAGTGGAAGACGTCGGCTCTTGCGTGACCGTCGTCACCCGGGTGGAGGGCATGACTGAAGTCTGAGTGCTGACCGGTGCCGAGCTTGGCACCTCAGAGCTTGCAGAAGTGCTCGGTTGGACTGTTGTCGGCTTGGACGTCTCTGTGGCCTCTGGTGTGGAGGAGGAAGCTGTACTTTCAGTTGGCTCGCCTGTCGACCGAGAGGAAGAAGTTGGCTCTTGTGTGGCCGTCGTCACCCGGGTGGAGGGCATGACTGAAGTCCGAGTGCTGACCGGTGCCGAGCTGGGCACCTCAGAGCTTGCAGAAGTGCTCGGTTGGACTGTTGTTTGCTTGGACGTCTCTGTGACTTGGGCGGAGGTTGTGGCTGCCGTTGAAGAAATGCCAGTGGTCCCCGTGGTGGCAGTTGAAGCAGTTGACCCCGCGGAGGTGACAGCTGTACTTTCGGTTGGCTCGCCTGTCGTCTGAGTGGAAGACGTCGGCTCTTGCGTGACCGTCGTCACCCGAGTGGAGGGCATGACTGAAGTCTGAGTGCTGACCGGTGCCGAGCTGGGCACCTCAGAGCTTGCAGAAGTGCTCGGTTGGACTGTTGTCGGCTTGGACGTCTCTGTGGCCTCTGGTGTGGAGAAGGAAGCTGTACTTTCAGTTGGCTCGCCTGTCGACCGAGAGGAAGAAGTTGGCTCTTGTGTGGCCGTCGTCAGCCGGGTGGAGGGCATGACTGAAGTCCGAGTGCTGACCGGTGCCGAGCTGGGCACCTCAGAGCTTGCAGAAGTGCTCGGTTGGACTGTTGTTTGCTTGGACGTTTCTGTGACTTGGGCGGAGGTTGTGGCTGCCGTTGAAGAAATGCCGGTGGTCCCCGTGGTGGCAGTTGAAGCAGTTGACCCCGCGGAGGTGAAAGCTGTACTTTCAGTTGGCTCGCCTGTCGTCTGAGTGGAAAACGTCGGCTCTTGCGTGACCGTCGTCACCCGGGTGGAGGGCATGACTGAAGTCTGAGTGCTGACCGGTGCCGAGCTTGGCACCTCAGAGCTTGCAGAAGTGCTCGGTTGGACTGTTGTCGGCTTGGACGTCTCTGTGGCCTCTGGTTTGGAGAAGGAAGCTGTACTTTCAGTTGGCTCGCCTGTCGACCGAGAGGAAGAAGTTGGCTCTTGTGTGGCCGTCGTCAGCCGGGTGGAGGGCATGACTGAAGTCCGAGTGCTGACCGGTGCCGAGCTGGGCACCTCAGAGCTTGCAGAAGTGCTCGGTTGGAATGTTGTTTGCTTGGACGTCTCTGTGACTTGGGCGGAGGTTGTGGCTGCCGTTGAAGAAATGCCGGTGGTCCCCGTGGTAGCAGTTGAAGCAGTTGACCCCGCGGAGGTGACAGCTGTACTTTCGGTTGGCTCGCCTGTCGTCTGAGTGGAAGACGTCGGCTCTTGCGTGACCGTCGTCACCCGAGTGGAGGGCATGACTGAAGTCTGAGAGCTGACCGGTGCCGAGCTGGGCACCTCAGAGCTTGCAGAAGTGCTCGGTTGGAATGTTGTTTGCTTGGACGTCTCTGTGACTTGGGCGGAGGTTGTGGCTGCCGTTGAAGAAATGCCGGTGGTCCCCGTGGTGGCAGTTGAAGCAGTTGACCCCGCGGAGGTGACAGCTGTACTTTCGGTTGGCTCGCCTGTCGTCTGAGTGGAAGACGTCGGCTCTTGCGTGACCGTCGTCACCCGAGTGGAGGGCATGACTGAAGTCTGAGTGCTGACCGGTGCCGAGCTGGGCACCTCAGAGCTTGCAGAAGTGCTCGGTTGGACTGTTGTTTGCTTGGACGTCTCTGTGACTTGGGCGGAGGTTGTGGCTGCCGTTGAAGAAATGCCGGTGGTCCCCGTGGTGGCAGTTGAAGCAGTTGACCCCGCGGAGGTGAAAGCTGTACTTTCAGTTGGCTCGCCTGCCGTCTGAGTGGAAGACGTCGGCTCTTGCGTGACCGTCGTCACCCGGGTGGAGGGCATGACTGAAGTCTGAGTGCTGACCGGTGCCGAGCTTGGCACCTCAGAGCTTGCAGAAGTGCTCGGTTGGACTGCTGTCGGCTTGGACGTCTCTGTGGCGTCTGGTGTGGAGAAGGAAGCTGTACTTTCAGTTGGCTCGGCTGTCGACCGAGAGGAAGAAGTTGGCTCTTGTGTGGCCGTCGTCAGCCGGGTGGAGGGCATGACTGAAGTCCGAGTGCTGACCGGTGCCGAGCTGGGCACCTCAGAGCTTGCAGAAGTGCTCGGTTGGACTGTTGTTTGCTTGGACGTCTCTGTGACTTGGGCGGAGGTTGTGGCTGCCGTTGAAGAAATGCCGGTGGTCCCCGTGGTGGCAGTTGAAGCAGTTGACCCCGCGGAGGTGAAAGCTGTACTTTCAGTTGGCTCGCCTGTCGTCTGAGTGGAAGACGTCGGCTCTTGCGTGACCGTCGTCACCCGGGTGGAGGGCATGACTGAAGTCTGAGTGCTGACCGGTGCCGAGCTTGGCACCTCAGAGCTTGCAGAAGTGCTCGGTTGGACTGTTGTCGGCTTGGACGTCTCTGTGGCCTCTGGTGTGGAGAAGGAAGCTGTACTTTCAGTTGGCTCGCCTGTCGACCGAGAGGAAGAAGTTGGCTCTTGTGTGGCCGTCGTCAGCCGGGTGGAGGGCATGACTGAAGTCCGAGTGCTGACCGGTGCCGAGCTGGGCACCTCAGAGCTTGCAGAAGTGCTCGGTTGGACTGTTGTTTGCTTGGACGTCTCTGTGACTTGGGCGGAGGTTGTGGCTGCCGTTGAAGAAATGCCGGTGGTCCCGGTGGTGGCAGTTGAAGCAGTTGACCCCGCGGAGGTGAAAGCTGTACTTTCAGTTGGCTCGCCTGTCGTCTGAGTGGAAGACGTCGGCTCTTGCGTGACCGTCGTCACCCGGGTGGAGGGCATGACTGAAGTCTGAGTGCTGACCGGTGCCGAGCTTGGCACCTCAAAGCTTGCAGAAGTGCTCGGTTGGACTGTTGTCGGCTTGGACGTCTCTGTGGCCTCTGGTGTGGAGGAGGAAGCTGTACTTTCAGTTGGCTCGCCTGTCGACCGAGAAGAAGAAGTTGGCTCATGTGTGCCCGTCGTCAGCCGGGTGGAGGGCATGACTGAAGTCCGAGTGCTGACCGGTGCCGAGCTGGGCACCTCAGAGCTTGCAGAAGTGCTCGGTTGGACTGTTGTTTGCTTGGACGTCTCTGTGACTTGGGCGGAGGTTGTGGCTGCCGTTGAAGAAATGCCGGTGGTCCCCGTGGTGGCAGTTGAAGCAGTTGACCCCGCGGAGGTGAAAGCTGTACTTTCAGTTGGCTCGCCTGTCGTCTGAGTGGAAGACGTCGGCTCTTGCGTGACCGTCGTCACCCGGGTGGAGGGCATGACTGAAGTCTGAGTGCTGACCGGTGCCGAGCTGGGCACCTCAGAGCTTGCAGAAGTGCTCGGTTGGAATGTTGTTTGCTTGGACGTCTCTGTGACTTGGGCGGAGGTTGTGGCTGCCGTTGAAGAAATGCCGGTGGTCCCCGTGGTGGCAGTTGAAGCAGTTGACCCCGCGGAGGTGACAGCTGTACTTTCGGTTGGCTCGCCTGTCGTCTGAGTGGAAGACGTCGGCTCTTGCGTGACCGTCGTCACCCGATTGGAGGGCATGACTGAAGTCTGAGTGCTGACCGGTGCCGAGCTTGGCACCTCAGAGCTTGCAGAAGTGCTCGGTTGGACTGTTGTCGGCTTGGACGTCTCTGTGGCCTCTGGTGTGGAGGAGGAAGCTGTACTTTCAGTTGGCTCGCCTGTCGACCGAGAGGAAGAAGTTGGCTCTTGTGTGGCCGTCGTCAGCCGGGTGGAGGGCATGACTGAAGTCCGAGTGCTGACCGGTGCCGAGCTGGGCACCTCAGAGCTTGCAGAAGTGCCTGGTTGGTCTGTTGTTTGCTTGGACGTCTCTGTGACTTGGGCGGAGGTTGTGGCTGCCGTTGAAGAAATGCCGGTGGTCCCCGTGGTGGCAGTTGAAGCAGTTGACCCCGCGGAGGTGAAAGCTGTACTTTCAGTTGGCTCGCCTGTCGTCTGAGTGGAAGACGTCGGCTCTTGCGTGACCGTCGTCACCCGGGTGGAGGGCATGACTGAAGTCTGAGTGCTGACCGGTGCCGAGCTTGGCACCTCAGAGCTTGCAGAAGTGCTCGGTTGGACTGCTGTCGGCTTGGACGTCTCTGTGGCGTCTGGTGTGGAGAAGGAAGCTGTACTTTCAGTTGGCTCGGCTGTCGACCGAGAGGAAGAAGTTGGCTCTTGTGTGGCCGTCGTCAGCCGGGTGGAGGGCATGACTGAAGTCCGAGTGCTGACCGGTGCCGAGCTGGGCACCTCAGAGCTTGCAGAAGTGCTCGGTTGGACTGTTGTTTGCTTGGACGTCTCTGTGACTTGGGCGGAGGTTGTGGCTGCCGTTGAAGAAATGCCGGTGGTCCCCGTGGTGGCAGTTGAAGCAGTTGACCCCGCGGAGGTGAAAGCTGTACTTTCAGTTGGCTCGCCTGTCGTCTGAGTGGAAGACGTCGGCTCTTGCGTGACCGTCGTCACCCGGGTGGAGGGCATGACTGAAGTCTGAGTGCTGACCGGTGCCGAGCTTGGCACCTCAGAGCTTGCAGAAGTGCTCGGTTGGACTGTTGTCGGCTTGGACGTCTCTGTGGCCTCTGGTGTGGAGAAGGAAGCTGTACTTTCAGTTGGCTCGCCTGTCGACCGAGAGGAAGAAGTTGGCTCTTGTGTGGCCGTCGTCAGCCGGGTGGAGGGCATGACTGAAGTCCGAGTGCTGACCGGTGCCGAGCTGGGCACCTCAGAGCTTGCAGAAGTGCTCGGTTGGACTGTTGTTTGCTTGGACGTCTCTGTGACTTGGGCGGAGGTTGTGGCTGCCGTTGAAGAAATGCCGGTGGTCCCGGTGGTGGCAGTTGAAGCAGTTGACCCCGCGGAGGTGAAAGCTGTACTTTCAGTTGGCTCGCCTGTCGTCTGAGTGGAAGACGTCGGCTCTTGCGTGACCGTCGTCACCCGGGTGGAGGGCATGACTGAAGTCTGAGTGCTGACCGGTGCCGAGCTGGGCACCTCAGAGCTTGCAGAAGTGCTCGGTTGGAATGTTGTTTGCTTGGACGTCTCTGTGACTTGGGCGGAGGTTGTGGCTGCCGTTGAAGAAATGCCGGTGGTCCCCGTGGTGGCAGTTGAAGCAGTTGACCCCGCGGAGGTGACAGCTGTACTTTCGGTTGGCTCGCCTGTCGTCTGAGTGGAAGACGTCGGCTCTTGCGTGACCGTCGTCACCCGAGTGGAGGGCATGACTGAAGTCTGAGTGCTGACCGGTGCCGAGCTTGGCACCTCAGAGCTTGCAGAAGTGCTCGGTTGGACTGTTGTCGGCTTGGACGTCTCTGTGGCCTCTGGTGTGGAGGAGGAAGCTGTACTTTCAGTTGGCTCGCCTGTCGACCGAGAGGAAGAAGTTGGCTCTTGTGTGGCCGTCGTCAGCCGGGTGGAGGGCATGACTGAAGTCCGAGTGCTGACCGGTGCCGAGCTGGGCACCTCAGAGCTTGCAGAAGTGCCTGGTTGGTCTGTTGTTTGCTTGGACGTCTCTGTGACTTGGGCGGAGGTTGTGGCTGCCGTTGAAGAAATGCCGGTGGTCCCCGTGGTGGCAGTTGAAGCAGTTGACCCCGCGGAGGTGAAAGCTGTACTTTCAGTTGGCTCGCCTGTCGTCTGAGTGGAAGACGTCGGCTCTTGCGTGACCGTCGTCACCCGGGTGGAGGGCATGACTGAAGTCTGAGTGCTGACCGGTGCCGAGCTTGGCACCTCAGAGCTTGCAGAAGTGCTCGGTTGGACTGTTGTCGGCTTGGACGTCTCTGTGGCCTCTGGTGTGGAGGAGGAAGCTGTACTTTCAGTTGGCTCGCCTGTCGACCGAGAGGAAGAAGTTGGCTCTTGTGTGGCCGTCGTCAGCCGGGTGGAGGGCATGACTGAAGTCCGAGTGCTGACCGGTGCCGAGCTGGGCACCTCAGAGCTTGCAGAAGTGCCTGGTTGGTCTGTTGTTTGCTTGGACGTCTCTGTGACTTGGGCGGAGGTTGTGGCTGCCGTTGAAGAAATGCCGGTGGTCCCCGTGGTGGCAGTTGAAGCAGTTGACCCCGCGGAGGTGAAAGCTGTACTTTCAGTTGGCTCGCCTGTCGTCTGAGTGGAAGACGTCGGCTCTTGCGTGACCGTCGTCACCCGGGTGGAGGGCATGACTGAAGTCTGAGTGCTGACCGGTGCCGAGCTTGGCACCTCAGAGCTTGCAGAAGTGCTCGGTTGGACTGTTGTCGGCTTGGACGTCTCTGTGGCCTCTGGTGTGGAGGAGGAAGCTGTACTTTCAGTTGGCTCGCCTGTCGACCGAGAGGAAGAAGTTGGCTCTTGTGTGGCCGTCGTCAGCCGGGTGGAGGGCATGACTGAAGTCCGAGTGCTGACCGGTGCCGAGCTGGGCACCTCAGAGCTTGCAGAAGTGCCTGGTTGGTCTGTTGTTTGCTTGGACGTCTCTGTGACTTGGGCGGAGGTTGTGGCTGCCGTTGAAGAAATGCCGGTGGTCCCCGTGGTGGCAGTTGAAGCAGTTGACCCCGCGGAGGTGAAAGCTGTACTTTCAGTTGGCTCGCCTGTCGTCTGAGTGGAAGACGTCGGCTCTTGCGTGACCGTCGTCACCCGGGTGGAGGGCATGACTGAAGTCTGAGTGCTGACCGGTGCCGAGCTTGGCACCTCAGAGCTTGCAGAAGTGCTCGGTTGGACTGTTGTCGGCTTGGACGTCTCTGTGGCCTCTGGTGTGGAGGAGGAAGCTGTACTTTCAGTTGGCTCGCCTGTCGACCGAGAGGAAGAAGTTGGCTCTTGTGTGGCCATCGTCAGCCGGGTGGAGGGCATGACTGAAGTCCGAGTGCTGACCGGTGCCGAGCTGGGCACCTCAGAGCTTGCAGAAGTGCTCGGTTGGACTGTTGTTTGCTTGGACGTCTCTGTGACTTGGGCGGAGGTTGTGGCTGCCGTTGAAGAAATGCCGGTGGTCCCCGTGGTGGCAGTTGAAGCAGTTGACCCCGCGGAGGTGAAAGCTGTACTTTCAGTTGGCTCGCCTGTCGTCTGAGTGGAAGACGTCGGCTCTTGCGTGACCGTCGTCACCCGGGTGGAGGGCATGACTGAAGTCTGAGTGCTGACCGGTGCCGAGCTTGGCACCTCAGAGCTTGCAGAAGTGCTCGGTTGGACTGTTGTCGGCTTGGACGTCTCTGTGGCCTCTGGTGTGGAGGAGGAAGCTGTACTTTCAGTTGGCTCGCCTGTCGACCGAGAGGAAGAAGTTGGCTCTTGTGTGGCCGTCGTCAGCCGGGTGGAGGGCATGACTGAAGTCCGAGTGCTGACCGGTGCCGAGCTGGGCACCTCAGAGCTTGCAGAAGTGCTCGGTTGGAATGTTGTTTGCTTGGACGTCTCTGTGACTTGGGCGGAGGTTGTGGCTGCCGTTGAAGAAATGCCGGTGGTCCCGGTGGTGGCAGTTGAAGCAGTTGACCCCGCGGAGGTGACAGCTGTACTTTCAGTTGGCTCGCCTGTCGTCTGAGTGGAAGACGTCGGCTCTTGCGTGACCGTCGTCACCCGGGTGGAGGGCATGACTGAAGTCTGAGTGCTGACCGGTGCCGAGCTGGGCACCTCAGAGCTTGCAGAAGTGCTCGGTTGGACTGTTGTTTGCTTGGACGTCTCTGTGACTTGGGCGGAGGTTGTGGCTGCCGTTGAAGAAATGCCGGTGGTCCCCGTGGTGGCAGTTGAAGCAGTTGACCCCGCGGAGGTGAAAGCTGTACTTTCAGTTGGCTCGCCTGCCGTCTGAGTGGAAGACGTCGGCTCTTGCGTGACCTTCGTCACCCGGGTGGAGGGCATGACTGAAGTCTGAGTGCTGACCGGTGCCGAGCTTGGCACCTCAGAGCTTGCAGAAGTGCTCGGTTGGACTGTTGTCGGCTTGGACGTCTCTGTGGCCTCTGGTGTGGAGAAGGAAGCTGTACTTTCAGTTGGCTCGCCTGTCGACCGAGAGGAAGAAGTTGGCTCTTGTGTGGCCGTCGTCAGCCGGGTGGAGGGCATGACTGAAGTCCGAGTGCTGACCGGTGCCGAGCTTGGCACCTCAGAGCTTGCAGAAGTGCTCGGTTGGACTGTTGTCGGCTTGGACGTCTCTGTGGCCTCTGGTGTGGAGGAGGAAGCTGTACTTTCAGTTGGCTCGCCTGTCGACCGAGAGGAAGAAGTTGGCTCTTGTGTGGCCGTCGTCAGCCGGGTGGAGGGCATGACTGAAGTCCGAGTGCTGACCGGTGCCGAGCTGGGCACCTCAGAGCTTGCAGAAGTGCTCGGTTGGAATGTTGTTTGCTTGGACGTCTCTGTGACTTGGGCGGAGGTTGTGGCTGCCGTTGAAGAAATGCCGGTGGTCCCCGTGGTGGCAGTTGAAGCAGTTGACCCCGCGGAGATGACAGCTGTACTTTCAGTTGGCTCGCCTGTCGTCTGAGTGGAAGACGTCGGCTCTTGCGTGACCGTCGTCACCCGGGTGGAGGGCATGACTGAAGTCTGAGTGCTGACCGGTGCCGAGCTGGGCACCTCAGAGCTTGCAGAAGTGCTCGGTTGGACTGTTGTTTGCTTGGACGTCTCTGTGATTTGGGCGGAGGTTGTGGCTGCCGTTGAAGAAATGCCGGTGGTCCCCGTGGTGGCAGTTGAAGCAGTTGACCCCGCGGAGGTGAAAGCTGTACTTTCAGTTGGCTCGCCTGCCGTCTGAGTGGAAGACGTCGGCTCTTGCGTGACCGTCGTCACCCGGGTGGAGGGCATGACTGAAGTCTGAGTGCTGACCGGTGCCGAGCTTGGCACCTCAGAGCTTGCAGAAGTGCTCGGTTGGACTGTTGTCGGCTTGGACGTCTCTGTGGCCTCTGGTGTGGAGGAGGAAGCTGTACTTTCAGTTGGCTCGCCTGTCGACCGAGAGGAAGAAGTTGGCTCTTGTGTGGCCGTCGTCAGCCGGGTGGAGGGCATGACTGAAGTCCGAGTGCTGACCGGTGCCGAGCTGGGCACCTCAGAGCTTGCAGAAGTGCTCGGTTGGTCTGTTGTTTGCTTGGACGTCTCTGTGACTTGGGCGGAGGTTGTGGCTGCCGTTGAAGAAATGCCGGTGGTCCCCGTGGTGGCAGTTGAAGCAGTTGACCCCGCGGAGGTGAAAGCTGTACTTTCAGTTGGCTCGCCTGTCGTCTGAGTGGAAGACGTCGGCTCTTGCGTGACCGTCGTCACCCGGGTGGAGGGCATGACTGAAGTCTGAGTGCTGACCGGTGCCGAGCTTGGCACCTCAGAGCTTGCAGAAGTGCTCGGTTGGACTGTTGTCGGCTTGGACGTCTCTGTGGCCTCTGGTGTGGAGGAGGAAGCTGTACTTTCAGTTGGCTCGCCTGTCGACCGAGAGGAAGAAGTTGGCTCTTTTGTGGCCGTCGTCAGCCGGGTGGAGGGCATGACTGAAGTCCGAGTGCTGACCGGTGCCGAGCTGGGCACCTCAGAGCTTGCAGAAGTGCTCGGTTGGACTGTTGTTTGCTTGGACGTCTCTGTGACTTGGGCGGAGGTTGTGGCTGCCGTTGAAGAAATGCCGGTGGTCCCCGTGGTGGCAGTTGAAGCAGTTGACCCCGCGGAGGTGAAAGCTGTACTTTCAGTTGGCTCGCCTGTCGTCTGAGTGGAAGACGTCGGCTCTTGCGTGACCGTCGTCACCCGGGTGGAGGGCATGACTGAAGTCTGAGTGCTGACCGGTGCCGAGCTTGGCACCTCAGAGCTTGCAGAAGTGCTCGGTTGGACTGTTGTCGGCTTGGACGTCTCTGTGGCCTCTGGTGTGGAGGAGGAAGCTGTACTTTCAGTTGGCTCGCCTGTCGACCGAGAGGAAGAAGTTGGCTCTTTTGTGGCCGTCGTCAGCCGGGTGGAGGGCATGACTGAAGTCCGAGTGCTGACCGGTGCCGAGCTGGGCACCTCAGAGCTTGCAGAAGTGCTCGGTTGGACTGTTGTTTGCTTGGACGTCTCTGTGACTTGGGCGGAGGTTGTGGCTGCCGTTGAAGAAATGCCGGTGGTCCCCATGGTGGCAGTTGAAGCAGTTGACCCCGCGGAGGTGAAAGCTGTACTTTCAGTTGGCTCGCCTGTCGTCTGAGTGGAAGATGTCGGCTCTTGCGTGACCGTCGTCACCCGGGTGGAGGGCATGACTGAAGTCTGAGTGCTGACCGGTGCCGAGCTTGGCACCTCAGAGCTTGCAGAAGTGCTCGGTTGGACTGTTGTCGGCTTGGACGTCTCTGTGGCCTCTGGTGCGGAGGTGAAAGCTGTACTTTCAGTTGGCTCGCCTGTCGTCTGAGTGGAAGACGTCGGCTCTTGCGTGACCGTCGTCACCCGGGTGGAGGGCATGATTGAAGTCTGAGTGCTGACCGGTTCCGAGCTTGGCACCTCAGAGCTTGCAGAAGTGCTCGGTTGGACTGTTGTCGGCTTGGACGTCTCTGTGGCCTCTGGTGTGGAGGAGGAAGCTGTACTTTCAGTTGGCTCGCCTGTCGACCGAGAGGAAGAAGTTGGCTCTTGTGTGGCCGTCGTCAGCCGGGTGGAGGGCATGACTGAAGTCCGAGTGCTGACCGGTGCCGAGCTGGGCACCTCAGAGCTTGCAGAAGTGCTCGGTTGGACTGTTGTTTGCTTGGACGTCTCTGTGACTTGGGCGGAGGTTGTGGCTGCCGTTGAAGAAATGCCGGTGGTCCCCGTGGTGGCAGTTGAAGCAGTTGACCCCGCGGAGGTGAAAGCTGTACTTTCAGTTGGCTCGCCTGTCGTCTGAGTGGAAGACGTCGGCTCTTGCGTGACCGTCGTCACCCGGGTGGAGGGCATGACTGAAGTCTGAGTGCTGACCGGTGCCGAGCTGGGCACCTCAGAGCTTGCAGAAGTGCTCGGTTGGACTGTTGTTTGCTTGGACGTCTCTGTGACTTGGGCGGAGGTTGTGGCTGCCGTTGAAGAAATGCCGGTGGTCCCCGTGGTGGCAGTTGAAGCAGTTGACCCCGAGGAGGTGAAAGCTGTACTTTCAGTTGGCTCGCCTGCCGTCTGAGTGGAAGACGTCGGCTCTTGCGTGACCCTCGTCACCCGGGTGGAGGGCATGACTGAAGTCTGAGTGCTGACCGGTGCCGAGCTTGGCACCTCAGAGCTTGCAGAAGTGCTCGGTTGGACTGTTGTGGGCTTGGACGTCTCTGTGGCCTCTGGTGTGGAGGAGAAAGCTGTACTTTCAGTTGGCTCGCCTGTCGACCGAGAGGAAGAATTTGGCTCTTGTGTGGCCGTCGTCAGCCGGGTGGAGGGCATGACTGAAGTCCGAGTGCTGACCGGTGCCGAGCTGGGCACCTCAGAGCTTGCAGAAGTTTTCGGTTGGTCTGTTGTTTGCTTGGACGTCTCTGTGACTTGGGCGGAGGTTGTGGCTGCCGTTGAAGAAATGCTGGTGGTCCCCGTGGTGGCAGTTGAAGCAGTTGACCCCGCGGAGGTGAAAGCTGTACTTTCAGTTGGCTCGCCTGTCGTCTGAGTGGAAGACGTCGGCTCTTGCGTGACCGTCGTCATCCGGGTGGAGGGCATGACTGAAGTCTGAGTGCTGACCGGTGCCGAGCTTGGCACCTCAGAGCTTGCAGAAGTGCTCGGTTGGACTGTTGTCGGCTTGGACGTCTCTGTGGCCTCTGGTGTGGAGGAGGAAGCTGTACTTTCAGTTGGCTCGCCTGTCGACCGAGAGGAAGAAGTTGGCTCTTGTGTGGCCGTCGTCAGCCGGGTGGAGGGCATGACTGAAGTCCGAGTGCTGACCGGTGCCGAGCTGGGCACCTCAGAGCTTGCAGAAGTGCTCGGTTGGTCTGTTGTTTGCTTGGACGTCTCTGTGACTTGGGCGGAGGTTGTGGCTGCCGTTGAAGAAATGCTGGTGGTCCCCGTGGTGGCAGTTGAAGCAGTTGACCCCGCGGAGGTGAAAGCTGTACTTTCAGTTGGCTCGCCTGTCGTCTGAGTGGAAGACGTCGGCTCTTGCGTGACCGTCGTCATCCGGGTGGAGGGCATGACTGAAGTCTGAGTGCTGACCGGTGCCGAGCTTGGCACCTCAGAGCTTGCAGAAGTGCTCGGTTGGACTGTTGTCGGCTTGGACGTCTCTGTGGCCTCTGGTGTGGAGGAGGAAGCTGTACTTTCAGTTGGCTCGCCTGTCGACCGAGAGGAAGAAGTTGGCTCTTGTGTGGCCGTCGTCAGCCGGGTGGAGGGCATGACTGAAGTCCGAGTGCTGACCGGTGCCGAGCTGGGCACCTCAGAGCTTGCAAAAGTGCTTGGTTGGACTGTTGTTTGCTTGGACGTCTCTGTGACTTGGGCGGAGGTTGTGGTTGCCGTTGAAGAAATGCCGGTGGTCCCCGTGGTGGCAGTTGAAGCAGTTGACCCCGCGGAGGTGAAAGCTGTACTTTCAGTTGGCTCGCCTGTCGTCTGAGTGGAAGACGTCGGCTCTTGCGTGACCGTCGTCACCCGGGTGGAGGGCATGACTGAAGCCTGAGTTCTGACCGGTGCCGAGCTTGGCACCTCAGAGCTTGCAGAAGTGCTCGGTTGGACTGTTGTCGGCTTGGACGTCTCTGTGGCCTCTGGTGTGGAGGAGGAAGCTGTACTTTCAGTTGGCTCGCCTGTCGACCGACAGGAAGAAGTTGGCTCTTGTGTGGCCGTCGTCAGCCGGGTGGAGGGCATGACTGAAGTCCGAGTGCTGACCGGTGCCGAGCTGGGCACCTCAGAGCTTGCAGAAGTGCTCGGTTGGACTGTTGTTTGCTTGGACGTCTCTGTGACTTGGGCGGAGGTTGTGGCTGCCGTTGAAGAAATGCCGGTGGTCCCCGTGGTGGCATTTGAAGCAGTTGACCCCGCGGAGGTGAAAGCTGTACTTTCAGTTGGCTCGCCTGTCGTCTGAGTGGAAGACGTCGGCTCTTGCGTGACCGTCGTCACCCGGGTGGAGGGCATGACTGAAGTCTGAGTGCTGACCGGTGCCGAGCTTGGCACCTCAGAGCTTGCAGAAGTGCTCGGTTGGACTGTTGTTGGCTTTCCAGTTGTTGCTGTTGTGGTGGCATCCGAAGTCCTGCTTGGTTGAGTTGATGTTGTAAAATCTTGTCTGACACTTTTGAAATCAGTTGAATTCATTGTGGATCGAAATTTTCTGAGTTTATTTGTCATATTTGCAATCAAATATTCTGTATCAGTTGTCTTGTCAGTGGTTGTCAATGTCTCTACTGACGAGATGTTTCGCTCTATATTTTCAGCTCCTGTTGAGGAAGAATATCTCATCTCAGTTCAACTTTCAATTGATTGTTTAAAAATCACAATATATCCACATCATGCATGCTAACTGTTCTCTTATTTACCAAAATAGATGTAGATGCGCTATATCACGTTGCTATTTTTGTGTTATAACAGTTTATTTTAGCTTTTGTGGGGTGGAGTAGCCTTGATGCCTCGAGGAGGGATGTTGAGAGGCACCCTCTGTGTCTATCTTTCTCCCCGCAGGTAATTGCTGGAGTGGGTGTGGCTACGGCATTCCCATTACCAACAGGTGTAAAAAGGGTACTCCGTGCACCCCTGGAGGGGGGCTGGGCAGCTAATTGGGCCTCTGAGGTCCTTCGGACAGCTGCTGTTGTTTCTCTGTTGTACATTCATGCCATCATATCTCAGTACACATTCGCTACATACACCCTTGCTCATACATACTCATTACTGCCGAAGATAATGTCTTGTTTCCATTTATTTATTCAATAAATTTGTTAAACCTTGGTCCTTTTAAGGTTTGTCCTCCTTCGTTTGGTTATGGCCTTTGAGCCAGGCTATAACGCCATGCATATGCTATCTACTGTATCTATCTATCTGTCTATCTACAGTATCTGTCTATCTATCTATCTATCTATCTATCTATCTATCTATCTATCAATCCATAGCCTATGTCATCAAAATCAGGGGCAGCGCAATATTGAACAGAATATTGTTGGGTAAAACTGGATGAGCGACTTATTATTTGAAATTGCTTATAGTGACTGCAAACATTGTACATGCTGATAGCTAGGTGTGTCCATGTGACTTAGTGCAGGCCTACCTATTGTGATTGCGTCTTTATAGGGAAATGGATTATTAAATGTTAAAAATGGTATTTACCTTCAAGACTTGTAAGGAATGTTACTGTTGTGACTCTTTGTGATATTTTCCAAAGAAATCCATTAGCTTACAGTATACTCTGTTCTGGTGTCCATTATTGCTAAGAGGTGGAAGCTCGACTTCCTCAGGTGTTGTACTGCCACTCTTTGACCACTAGGTGGATCTGAACATTACTTTAGGCATTCGTTTTTTTTTTTTTTTTTTTTTTAAATAGTAATAAGAAAAAGACAAATTCACTATATTGCATTTTCACATTCAAGAAGTAAAAAATCTTGACACATTTTATGAAGCCCTGTTGGTACAGTATTGCCTAATTTTGTCTTATAATTCAGAAATATGTCTAAGAAGACTTACAAGGCAAAGTGTTCTTACTGAGCCATTTGTGGTCATGGCAATAAATAACATAATACCATCAGGTTGCCATATGCCTTTGATATCAACATCTTACAAGACTGCAGGCTGTTAGGTAACAACACAATATTATAAACATTCTAAAAGCAATATCACTGAACAATGGCTGATCTGATGTTTCATGACAGGAGGTGCATGCTAATGTGCTTGCTAAAATTCCCCTGAATAAAGTATCGATCTATCAATCTATCAATCTATCTATCTATCTATCTATCTATCTACAGTATCTATCTATCTATCTATCTTCCTGACATGCTGTCTGATATGGTCATGCTAGGCTTATTCAACAAGTTTCTAAGATGGATGATGAATGAGGCAGAATAAATCAATATTGCATAGAGTGAATCATTTTTTAAAACACTATGCCTCACTATCTACCTTATTAACCTGCTGTTATGATAAGGGGCTCTCCGTTCACTTGATGATTCCCAAATGTTCCAATATAATTATTTTTGCCATCATTCTCAAATGTATGCTGTGTTGGATAGGGACAAGGGCTAACATGCAGCAGCCAGAAAAGTTGTGGATTCAATTCCTGGTTGTCCCTGTTATGCCTTAATGACAATAATGATGAATCCAAATGAATAAGTAAATAACCACAGCATGATATGTCCCTGTTTTATCCATATATTATTATGGATGTTGTATTAAAAGATGATGGTGACAAATGATTTGTACTTAATTCATTGAATCAGATCAGAGGAGTGCATTTAACCAGTTTATGTTTATCCTTAGTCGAAATACAGTGCCTATCAACTTTAGCTGAGACATTGCAAGGAAAACTTTAGACTAAAGCTGTTTCTGTTAGAACTGTGAAAATGATTGTATGTTTGTTTCATATTTTACATTTCAAATCTCATCAAAATAGTCCGCAGCACCCCTAGACCGCATGCTCCCACTTCAACAAGCCCAGGTTTAATCATGGTATGATAATAGTAATAATAATAATAATAACAACAATAATAATGAACATCAGCCATTTGCTTTGATTAAATAAGATTGAATGAGTAACCTGCAGGTACCTCCACACCCACAATCAGGTCTACAACCCCTGGCAAAAAATATGGAATCACCAGTCTTGGAGGATGTTAATCCAGTTGTTTAATTTTTTAGAAAAAAGCCAGATCACAGACATGACACAAAACTAAGTTCATTTGAAATGGCAACTTTCTGGCTTTAGGAAACATTAAAGGAAATCAAGAAAAAAAAAAAATAATCAGTAACAGTTGCTTGTTTTAGACCAGCCAGAGGGGAAAAAAATATGGAATCACTCAATTCCAAGGAAAAAAATATGGAATCATGAAAAACAAATTGACAAAAGAACACTTCAACGCACCACTAGTACTTTGTTGCACCACCTCTGGCTTTTATAACAGCTTACAGTCTCTGAGGCATGGACTTAATGAGTGACAATCAGTACTCTTAATCAATCTGGCTCCAACTTTCTCTGATTCCAGTTGCCAGATCAGTTTTGCAGGTTTGAGCCTTGGGATGCAGCATTTTCTTCAAATTCTACTACAGATTTTCAATTGGATTGAGCATTATCGAAGATGTAACGATCGCCGTCTCCCCAATGCCTTTACCTGACATGCAGCCCCATATCATCCAACGACTGAGGAAATGTGCATGTTTTCTTCAGGCAGTTGTCTTCATAAATCTCATTGGAATGTGGATATAACTAGATGAAAGTCATATTCAGTGATGAATCGCGTTTCTGCAATGGGCAAGGTGATGATGCTGGAACTTTTGTTTGGTGCCATTTCATTGAGATTAATGAGGACAACTGCCTGGAAAAAACAAGGTCATTGATGATATGGGGCTGCATGTCAGGTAAAGGCATTGGGGAGATGGCGATTGTTACATCTTCAATAATGCTTATATTATTATTTATTATATAAAGTTTATATTGACATTTTGGACACTTTTCTTATCTAATCAATTGAAAGGATGTTTGGGGATGATTACATCATTTTTCACGATGATAATGCATCTTGTCATAAAGCAAAAACTGTTGAATTCCTTGAAGAAAGACACATAAGGTCAATGTCATGGCCTGCAAATAGTCTGGATCTCAATCCAATTGAAAATCTGTAGTAGAATTAAAGAAAATGGTGCATCCCAAGGCTTCAACCTGCAAAACTGATCTGACAACTGGAATCAGAGAAAGTTGGAGCCAGATTGATGAAGAGTACTGATTGTCACTCATTAAGTCCATGCCTCAGAGACTGTAAGCTGTTATAAAAGCCAGAGGTGGTGCAACAAAGTACTAGTGGTGCGTTGAAGTGTTCTTTTGTCAATTTGTTTTTCATGATTCCATATTTTTTTCCTTGGAATTGAGTGATTCCATATTTTTTTCCCCTCTGGCTGGTCGAAAACAAGCAACTGTTACTGATTAACTAATTTTTTTCTTGATTTCCTTTAATGTTTCCTAAAGCCAGAAAGTTGCCATTTCAAATGAACTTAGTTTTGTGTCATGTCTGTGATCTGGCATTTTTCTAAAAAATAAAACAACTGGATTAACATCCTCCAAGACTGGTGATTCCATATTTTTTGCCAGGGGTTGTAATATCTCCAAAATGTGTGTTGCTGTAACCCAAAAGAAATATATCTCTGCCTGCCACTTGGAAATTTGCTGGCTTCCTTGGATCCGAGTCATAGAAATTCCAATCAATGCCAAATGGCAATCTTACTTCAAAATGCAATGCCATTCTTACCTGTATCTGTTGCTGCAGAAGCCATCATCACAATAAATAATATCAAATGAGTCCTGAGTTCTGTGACAGTCTTCATCTTACTGTCTACCTCTGACAGGCTCCAAGACACAACTTAATGTGGCTTTGAAATCTTGACTATTGAGTGATGATATCCGTTGCTTGAACACACCAACACTTTAAGTGATGTCCAACTGAAATCAACTTGAAAATGTTTTCAAAATCTTTTGTCTCAAAGCTGATACGTCCTCCATCTTCACGCTCTTAATTCTATAGTGATGTGTGGCATAAGGAGAAGAGTTGATGTACTGTAGTCCACACCTTGAGCAAATGTAGTTATCGGAACGAGCACACCGGGGGTATATAGCAGTCTTCTGATGTCTCAGTTTAGTGGCTTGCTATTTGCTATCCCTTAAGCCTTGACTCATGATTTTCTGCTTAAGGAGATGATAGCATTGATGACAATAAACATGAACGAATGTATCTAGCCATATTCACAAGGGCTGCATGAGGTGAGAGCACGAGGCTGGCCACACCTACTCACATGTCTAGCGGATAGGTAACCAACCACTCCCACCCCAACCCACCCACTTAACTCCACACAAAAACACACATACACCTTAATCCAAAATGTCTTTATTGGAGACAGCCTGATTAAAGTGTTCAAAGTACAACTATTGGGAACTATATCACATCACTATCACTTTTGATTTATTGATTCTTCTCATGTATTTCTGTGGACTCTGATCATGTATTAGTAATGCATACTAAGAGATTACATTTGCCTTAATGAAGATGAACTAAGTGCATTAATGCTGGGTGAATTAGTGTAGTGGATGAAGACCTGGGCTATAGCATGTAGTAGCCTAGCCAAAAAAAGTTGTGGGTTTGATTCCTGGCTGCCACCGTTTTGTGCCTAAGCACAACCTTTACCCTGAGTGTCAAGGAGGTTATGTTTTCATCGGGGTTTGTTTGTTGGTTGGTTTGTTTGTCTGTCCGTCTGTTTGTTCGCAAGATAACTCTAAAAGTTATGGATGGATTTCAATGAAATTTTCCTTGGCGGACGTTTGTGCTCTCTGAGTTGCTTTTCTAGTTAACATAAGTCCCTTTGGATTAAAGTGTTAGCCAAATAACTGAATATGTATCAAGGTCCCAGGTCATTTAAGCAACTGGAATAACAATACATTTCACAGATAGCCTCACTGATTTCTCTAATGTAAAACAGAGACACAGTTTGGCATGGTTTGAAATGGGTCTGATTTACCATTACAGCTGATAGATTAGTCTACAATGGTGGTGCTTGACTCGTATTGGCTTTCATTTCAATTTAGTAAGTTGAATTTAGGAAAATACTCTGATGGACCTAGAAAGGCAAGAGGCAACCATATACAGGCTATGCCAACTGTTTAAAGACAGACATGCCAGATTTAAAACGGTGTTGATATCTCAAAATCTTTAGGAACAGGAAGGGTTCAGATACAAAAGCCTCTAAATCCGTCTGACCACTTTTCTTTTAAATGAGCATTTTGTATGAGGCTCCTATAGGGATTTGCCTACAAATCAATATTTCAGACCAGGAAGAGAATGATATTTAGTGAGTTTTGAAGCTAAATTATTGAGTTAACTTATATGTGAAGAGCATTCACTCACCATCATTATCTAATTTTTGACAAAAGTGGATTTAGAGGCTTTTGCATCTGAACTCAAACATGCCAAAGTAGAGAAGATAATAAAACTACAACAGAAGATAATAAAACTACAACAGTGGGCTTAATCAGAACTGCGTTCCTCGCTGGACTCGGGACAGCCGGTATCCACACTGGACAGCGCTACACAGCGCGGGGACTCAGGACTGGACAGCACTGGAGAGCATGGGGGCGGGATTGGATGGCGTTAGGGAGTATGTGGCAGGCACTAGCGGAAACGGTAGTGTACACAAAAAAAAATACTCACTGTAAGTACAGCACTTGAGTTGATGTCATTGCTTTCCACTATTGGCAACACTAATTTGTTGGACACTGGACAGGCGTTTGAGAATAACCTTGAGAATGTAGTGGCTTTGGAGGGAAGCATTCTATAGAATAGGGTCAGAAAAAGCAAACCACACAAGTGGTTCCTGGCCTATGAGATTCCTATCATGTGTGTGTGTGTGTTTGTGTGTTAATATGTGTGAGTGTGTGTGTGTGTGTGTGTGTGTGTGTGTGTGTGTGTGTGTGTGTGTGTGTGTGTGTGTGTGTGTGTGTGTGTGTGTTCATGTGTTCATGTGTGTGTGTTCATTTGTGTGTTTGTGTCTGTGTGGAAGGCAGGAATGCTTTGGCCATCTCTTCTGGGAACGAGGGGAGAGGCACTGCTTTATTTAGAGAGGGTCGTGATGTTTCTATCCTGTAGCATGTTGCCCTTTGATCCTATTATGTGGCTTCATTTGAATTTACTTTGCTGTTAACAGCATGTGGGTTGTGCATAGGAATGTGCTGCTCTGCCTGTTGCCAGTAGCTCTGACACTGTTCCGTTCTGTCGACATGCCTTTAATGTTTACCTTCTATTAATAAGTATGATGACATATTGAAACATATTTAAACGACATAATAATTGGGTCAGACTTTACATTATGTCCTTGTTAGACTGTTGGCTCATTGATTAGAGGTGTGCTTCCTGTGCCCTGACAAAGCTGAAAGCGTTGACTAGCGTTCATGGGAAAATTATTGGAAATCTTAGTCACTTTTAAACATGATGCTAGCAGGCGAGATGCTACTAGTCTAATCCGATTCAATGATCTATGCTAGGCTGAAGCTAAAAGTTGTATCACCAGACTCACAGAATGGCTGGATGAACGGGAAAAAGGTAAATATCAATTGTTTTGCTCAAGGGGAGGTGGAAAATGAGCTCATTTCCAAAAATGGCAGAATATCCCTTTAAAGTTGTGTTTATGGCCTTGCAACCCACTGCAGACTGTATGGTGGGATGGAGTCAAGCTCAGGTCATTCAGCAAGGCTTTAGCACTCCTAACCAGTTTTCCCCTCTTTCTTTGTAGGTTCAACACATTTTCATATCACAGTCAACAATAAGCAGGATCTTACCTGGGCAAACTTCTTATACTTCATGTTAGGATATCTTCCAATTTGGACTTCAATAACTATACTGTGAATGAGCTCATGCCCGCTTGTTTTCAAGCACTTAAATGTAGCCTACTTCAGCACTTACCTGGACACTAGTTATATTGATTGGAAATTAATGTACAGAAACCTAGCTAAAGGTCCTTAACTCAGTGATTTACTCACACTTCAAACACCACACTTAAGTGCCTAACTGTCATCTCGCTCTCAGGTGAAGTGACTTTTGTCAGTGACTTACAGTATATGCAGGCTCATTATCTGACAAAGAGAAGCGGGTAAAAGTTAGCAGCGGGTTTGATATTCGCTGGATATTCGTTTTTGAAAGACATTTTCTCATTCTGATTGCTGACATTTTCTCATTCTGATTGCTGTAGTAGTTGCCAATGGTAGTCTGCTACTTACTACTGGTAAAGTTTTGCTGATATCTGACATTATGGTGAAACAGTACACATTTAAAGTTTTATAATAGGCACCAAAAATTTGCAAAAACATATTTTCTCATTCTGATTGCTGTAGTAGTTGCCAATGGTAGTCTGCTACTTACTACAGGTGAGGTTTTGCTGATATCTGACATTATGGTGACACAATACGCATTTAAATGTTTAAAAAAAGCTCCAAAAATCAATACATATATATTTTCTCATTCTGATTGCTGTAGTCTTTGCCAATGGTAGTCTGCTACTTACTACAGGTGAGGTTTTACTGATACCTGCCATTGTGGTGACACATTACGCATTTAAATGTTTAAAATATGCACCAAAAATCAAGAAATATTAAAAATGCACCAAAAATCAATGAATATATATTTTCTCATTCTTATTACTGTAGTAGTTGGCAATGGTAGTCTGCTACTTACTACAGGTAAAGTTTTGCTGATATCTGACATTATGGTGAAACAGTACACATTTAAATGTTTAAAATATGCACCAGAAATCAATAAATATATATTTTCTCATTCTTATTGCTGTAGTAGTTGGCAATGGTAGTCTACTACTTACTACAGGTAAAGTTTTGCTGATATCTGACATTATGGTGAAACAGTACACATTTAAAGTTTTAGAATAGGCACCAAAAATTTGCAAAAATATATTTTCTCATTCTGATTGCTGTAGTAGTTGCCATTGGTAGTCTGCTACTTACTACAGGTCAAGTTTTGCTGATATCTGACATTATGGTGAAACAGTATGCATCTAAATGTTTAAAATTATCCTCATAAATCAACAAAAAGCTATTTTCCCATTCTGATTGCTGTAGTAGTTGCCAGTGGTAGTCTGCTACTTACTACAGGTCAAGTTTTGCTGATATCTGACATTATGGTGAAACAGTACGCATTTAAATGTTCAAAATATGCACCAAAAATTTGCAAAGTTATATTTTCTCATTGTGATTGCTGTAGTAGTTGCCATTGGTAGTCTGCTACTTACTACAGGTCAAGTTTTGCTGATATCTGACATTATGGTGAAACAGTATGCATCTAAATGTTTAAAATTATCCTCATAAATCAACAAAAAGCTATTTTCCCATTCTGATTGTTGTAGTAGTTGCCAGTGGTAGTCTGCTACTTACTACAGGTCAAGTTTTGCTGATATCTGACATTATGGTGAAACAGTACGCATTTAAATGTTTAAAATATGCACCAAAAATTTGCAAAAATATATTTTCTCATTGTGATTGCTGTAGTAGTTGCCAGTGGTAGTCTGCTACTTACTACAGGTCAAGTTTTGCTGATATCTGACATTATGGTGAAACAGTATGCATTTAAATGTTTAAAATATGCACCAAAAATTTGCAAAAATATATTTTCTCATTGTGATTGCTATAGTAGTTACCATTGGTAGTCTGCTACTTACTACAGGTCAAGTTTTGCTGATATCTGACATTATGGTGAAACAGTACGCATTTAAATGTTTAAAATATGCACCAAAAATTTGCAAAAATATATTTTCTCATTCTGATTGCTGTAGTAGTTGCCAATGGTAGTCTGCTACTTACTACAGGTGAGGTTTTGCTGATACCTGCCATTGTGGTGACACAGTATGCATTTAAATGTTTAAAATATGCACCAAAAATCAATAAATATATATGTTCTCATTCTGATTGCTGTAGTAGTTGCCATTGGTAGTCTGCTACTTACTACAGGTGAGGTTTTGCTGATACCTGCCATTGTGGTGACAGTGACACAGTATGCATTTAAATGTTTAAAATATTCACCATAAATCAACAAAAAGCTATTTTCTCATTCTGATTGCTGTAGTAGTTGCCAATGGCAGCCTTCTACTTACTACAGGTAAAGTTTTGCTGATATCTGACATTATGGTGAAACAGTACGCATTTAAATGTTTAAAATATGCACCAAAAATCAACAGAAAGCTATTTTCTCATTCTGATTGCAGTAGTACTTGACAATGGTAGGCTGCTACTTACTACTACTATCCAAGAGTAATACGTGTGTACCAACACAGTTGCATGTAACAGCTGCACTCCTACACCTTTGTAACTTGACCTGTAGAAGGTAGCAGACTACCAATGGCAACTACTACAGCAATCAGAATGAGAAAATATATTTTTGCAATTTTTTGGTGCCTATTATAAAACTTTAAATGTGTACTGTTTCACCATAATGTCAGATATCAGCAAAACTTGACCTGTAGTAAGTAGCAGACTATCACTGGCAACTACTACAGCAATCAGAATGGGAAAATAGCTTTTTGTTGATTTATGATGATAATTTTAAACATTTAAATGCATACTGTTTCACCATAATGTCAGATATCAGCAAAACTTGACCTGTAGTAAGTAGCAGACTACCAATGGCAACTACTACAGCAATCAGAATGAGTAAATATATATTTATTGATTTTTGGTGCATATTTTAAACATTTAAATGCGTACTGTTTCACCATAATGTCAGATATCAGCAAAACTTGACCTGTAGTAAGTAGCAGACTACCAATGGCAACTACTACAGCAATCAGAATGAGAAAATGTATTTTTGCAAATTTTTGGTGCCTATTATAAAACTTTAAATGTGTACTGTTTCACCATAATGTCAGATATCAGCAAAACTTTACCTGTAGTAAGTAACAGACTACCATTGGCAACTACTACAGCAATCAGAAAGAGAAAATGTCAGCAATCAGAATGAGAAAATGTCTTTCAAAAACGAATATCCAGCGAATATCAAACCCGCTGCTAACTTTTACCCGCTACAAAGAGATAACAAAAAAGCGAGGTTTCTCAGGATGGCTGATAAAGGCTTTAAGGACCTTCTCTTTGAAAAACATGTCTCCCTTGTGAAGTATGGATTGTAGCTACTTGTATTATTTTAAGTAATGACAGTCCGCCATGTGTTGTATGTTCATCATTTGTCGTATGTCAATTTTACTATTATTATTTTAACTTCCTCAGGTGCCATAGTTACATGTGCACTCTTACCGGAAACCAGCAGAGTCTTGATCAGTTGAGGAGGTGGGTTGCTCTTGGAGACACCAGCCCTCCATGGACTGCTCCCTTTCCTTTTGTTCTACTTCACCGCTGGGCTTGTTTGTCTTCACTGTATACAGGATTGCTACAGATCGATGACCCGTGCCCTCTCCCCTCCATAACCAATGCTGCTGTGTCATAGCTGCAGTAAGTATGGCAAAGTACGGCAAGAGCAGATTGTTAAGTTAAATGTATACCAATGATGCATGCAATGATGATTTTTTTATTACCTGTATTTGAACCACATCGTTTATGCGTACTGTTTTGTTGAACTTTAATGTACGGTACATGATTGTAGGCTTATTTATTGAATTGTATTGAATATTATATTGTCATATCATGACAGTAAACGTGAACTTGAGTTGCATTTTCTGCATTTTCATGGAGCTGTATTTTCTTTCACTGCCCCCCTCCCCTGTTCCCTCCCACCAAAATGAGTTTTCTTTAGCTACTGCTGGCAATGTAGGGTGGCAGGGCTTGGAGATGTATAGTCATGACTGGGATGAAATGCACTCAGACAACACTAATGATGATTAACAGAGCCTTATGATGGAGCCGTTTTTTTCTGAATTATATAAGGTATATGAAAAAGGAAGATTTTTTCCTTCTTTCTTTTCTTTTGAGTCAATAACTGTCAACTGCTAGTGGGAAAGGAGTGGGATGATCTAGTGTTTGGAAGCCCTTAATCTCTCCTTGCACCCTTAGTCAAGTGGTTTGTGATGGCAGTTCTGTTAATCATACAGCTTCCCTACCTAGCAAAGAGGGTGTAACAGTTCAAGTTGGACGGTCTCTGTTGACTGCACTACTATAAATACCCTTCTTTCTGTACAAAAAAACCCCATGGAGAAGTGACGGTGATCACTTGAACTGTGGTGGTGGAGGCCCTTGACTTTTACACAAGACTCCACACCTTTGTTTTAACAGCATACTTTCCCATTTCAGAACAGTCTACACCCAGCAAAAAATAAACTTACCACTGACACCCTTTACAGTAAATCAATAGTGAATCTCAGTGTTCATCAGAATGGGTGTGGCTGGAAAACGTGGTGGTGTTGAGCCAACTGCTTTTGCGTCACATGTCACAACTACCAAGGATTACCATGACAATAACACAAGGCACAGCTAATAAACCATAAAACTGAGAGTGAGTAAACCAAGGAGAGATAATTGACTGTAATTAAAAGATGCTGTATAGATTGGGTGATTGGGTGTGGAGACGTCCAAAGGACATACAGTGTGAGCCTGATACCTCTGCACTTGGTTTACATTATGGCATGCAACTGTGTTTGTCCCAATGGTTTCTATTTAGCTAAACACCATCCCAAGACAAAGTGCACTCAGCCAGATGACAATGGTGCCGACATTTAAGGGCAGTTAATTCCTCACTTAGCCTTTGAACAAGATCATGTAATAGATCGTTTTATGCAAATGTTTTAAACATTTCAGCTTTATTACAGCTCTGAGTCAGTTTAGGGATACCTATGATGCTGGCTTAAAAAGTTATCAGACTTACTTTGATGGTAGCTTAAGTTATCACCTCTTATCTAAGTCACTTTCATATGTTGTAATTACAAGATAAAAATCTGCATTAGTTATACGCAATAATGCCAAGTGTTTGTCCACAGAACACTTAACATCTGATGCCAAGTGCCAGGCAAGTCCAAAAGAAAACACATTTAAAACAGTCACTCTTTACTTTCCCTTACAGAACAGGTTAAAAGTGCTATTTAATATTTTTCTTTTTAATCTATTTAGTACTGTTTTTAGTACAGCTTTCTATAGTATTTGCCTTCAATTTTTATACCAGGCAGAGGGTTCAAATGCTTAATTTGTTTCACTTTGGCTAATATTGCATGACATGGTTGTGACGTGAGTGTCTGGAGTAATCTGACTGACCTTGGCTCTTTTTGTCCCAAATGTGACACAGGTTGGGAAGGAGAGGGAACAATGAGTGCCGGCCAGCCAGGCAGCCTCCGTCATAGCTCCTGGCCAGGCAGCCTCTGTCATAGCTCCTGCAGGCAGCCTCTGTATTAGCTCCTGGCCAGGCAACCTCTTTAGCTCCTGGCCGCAGTCAGGCAACTACAAGCTCCTGTTCAGTAGCTCTGCTCTGCAAGATCGAGAAACAGATTGGCAGGCAGAAATGGAGAGGGCCGTAACAATGACCAGATATAGTGTTGTTAATTATAATTGCAGTTATTTTTCCCATTATTTATCTAGGCTACTGTGTATTTTTCACCTTTCTTTTCCATGTGCCAGAAGCAACCTGTTGATTGGTTGGACACCATTCATTCACAAAGAAAATTGGTGTCCTTAAAGGTTGGATATTTCCTAATTTTTTACATAAGGCATTAAGATAATTTCCCAAAAGATGATTTCATATTCCTCTTTTTAGTCAACTTTAGCATGGTTTCCCTCACGGGATCAAAAAAGGATATATATATACTTATAAAACTTACGAGCCTAACTATATATCCAGATTCCTGCCCTAGGATTAGGAGGTTCAGGACTTGAGTTTAGGGACAGCTCCTGACTTGCCAGCACAGGAGTTTGTCAGTGAATCTATTTGTAGACCATTATGGAAATAATATAAACACATTGAAAAGGTAAATGACAATAAAATCACAGTACTTATCACAAAAATGGATGAAAACATTTTTATTTAATCGGTTTTGTCCCGATGCATTCAGTATCATGAGTAATTTTCCGGATGTCGCCATGTTTAAATATAGAAACGCCTTTACAAAAAAAAACCCAGTATAGATTAAGGTCTGTTACTTTTTAATCACTGACAATAAACAAGGAAGAGGGAAATCTGTTCTCACTGCACCTACAGTACATATCTCCCTCCCTTCACTTCTCTGCTGAATTTCCTCGTGCACCCATTTCTGACGACATTACATATTTCCTGATCAGATTAGTGAGCTTTTATCATGGCAGGCGTACGATGGGTAACCCTATTGTCCTGGAAACCGTATCTGATCTCGGACAAAATATTTAAACAGTGATTTATATACACAAAGCTAACTTTGAGATTAACGGACTGTTACAATTCATCTCCATTTAAAAGCTGCACTTCAATACTTCAATCGGTCAAGTGTGGGTTTTTAGGAAAGCCTGTGACTTTGCATTTTAACATCTCTCAGTAGATGTGTTTGCATTTCTTAACAATTCTTTATTAGTTCCTTATAGTATACTGGTATCTCTTCAAAAAGGGCTCAATCGGGACTGAAGATGGGGAACAAAAAACAAGGTCCATGGTGGCTGGGTGACAAATTACTCTCCATATACACCTTAGCGTGTAGGAAGAGTGGGACACCATCTTCTTAAATGAGTGTCCCTCAGGACACTCAGTCTCTGTGCTGACCCCTGGCCAGTGTGGAGAGCAGCTGGTGGCCTACTGGTCCAGCTCACGCTCCTTGGCCTCCTCAGCGTTCTCTGTGGCCGTGGCGACGGCCGCCTCTAGCTCAGCGTTCTTCCTCCGTCGTTCCGCCTCAGTCACCGTCATGGGGTGGAGAGGGAAAAACCCTGCCAGCCCTGTACAACAGACAGAGAAGAGGTGATTTAAGATTCTGCATGAAATTATTGCTGATGGGTTTATTGACTTGGGTGAAGAAGGACTACTGAGAACAAAGCCATTCTTCAGACAAATGAAAATTGGCAAAACTGTTCACATATACATCTAACTAGTGTAACAGTACACATATTCGTACAGAACAGTTTCAGAATTGTGAGTAGTACGTGCCGTTGTGTGCCAAACGCAATCATTAACAGTGATTACCAGCAGGATTTTTTTTTTGTACCAAACTTTTTGTACCAACATTTTTGTAACATACTTGATATTAACAAATATGATTCCTATACAGACATATCAACTGGGGTGGAGTATATTGAGCACAATAGTTTTCCCGTGAAAATTATAACAATGGACAAAAGCAAGTAGATAGCAGTATGCCAACATCGCTCAATAGTGATCTGGAATGTTCAAGCAACATGTCAAACTAGATGACTCATTTGAATTGGCACTACATGGCTGTAAATATCTGTAAGTCTGAGGAAAAGCCAACATGGAAACGTGGAAAAGTTAATTTCCTAACAAAAAAGAAAAATGAGCTGAAACCATTGATGTTGCAATTCAGTCCACGTTTTATTTTGTCTCACCATACTTGGTCGTGTGACTACTCGTGTAACTGTATTTTAATAGGGAAAACATGGAGGTGTTTGGTCGCTTCTAACTTCATCTCTGTTTGGATCCTAATGAATGCATTGGGCTAGCTAAATGCTATCAAAGCTGCGCCGCGCACCAGAGCCAGTGAGAGGTATGTATCAACTCGTCTTAATTAAGGGAGTAACATAGTTTAATATGAAAAAACTGTGAAGTTTAAAGCTTTTATGCCAAATATGAAGGGGAAACAAATAAGGGGAAACCAATAGGGATTTACTCGAAGCTCGTCATAGCACAGAAAAAAGGTGTCATTAATCACTCATTAATCACAGGAGAGGCGTTAAACTTCCTTGTGCTGTAGGCTAGGGATTTACCCACTTAAAATTACACAGCATGCAACAATGCAAAGTTGGCTGGCAGCAGTCATAAAGACACTGCATGTTTGTACCTAGAGTCTATAACATACAGTGCCCTCCAAAAGTATTGGAACACATGCTTAAAGTTAAATATAAAATCATCTTTTGGAAATTGATCTTAATGCCTTAAATGAAACCATGAGGAAATATTCAACCTTTAAGGACATCAATTTTCTTTGTGAATGAATAATGTATTGTAAATAAATAAATGTTTTCCTTAAAATACAGGGGTCATAAGTATTGGAACGCCCATGTTAAATTCCCATTGAGGATATTTATTTTTATTTTTAAAGGCCAGTTATTTCATGGATCCAGGACACTATGCACCCTGATAAAGTCCCCTTGGCCTTTGGAATTAAAATAACCCCACATCAACACTATACCCTTCACCATACTAAGAGTTTGGCATGCTTTATGTCAGTTATTAGCTGTTAGCTAATTAGCTGGTTTCATTCTCATCGAGCAATTCAAGAGCTAGCAGTTCTTGAGCTATTAAAATGAGTCATAACTAATTTCAAAACTGTGGCTGAAGATGTTCATTGGTGTACATATGGTAGCAATGCAGCAAGTCCGATTTCAAAGATACTGACTACTGAAACACTAGATTTTTGCGTAATTGCAATGTGCTCATAGCCTGGGTGTTCCCATCCTGCCTTGCACGGTGATTTCAATCACGCAGCTAACGCAGTCTGGAAACTAACACCCAAATTTTCGCCTGATGTTGCATGTTGGCGACCAATCACAGAACAGGGGAGAAAGCAAGACCATGATGAGCTATGCGCCCAATGAACGGATCTGGGCTTTTTTTCAAATACGAGAAAATGAACGTCTGGTTGCCAGACCACGTCTCATTTGAGAAGTGGTAGGCGCTAGCCAGGCTAATGTGCTCACACATTTGTTTTGCTTTGTCTCTCGTAATAGATCCTGCTCCTAGAGCTGGCGGCCCGACACACAGACGCGCATTGTTGGCTCTGTCTCCCGTCCCCCGGCCTGGCACAGACACACACACTTGTATTTTATATTCATGGTTATATGATACTTCCTCCACACATAGAGAAGTCAGAATAATGTAAGCATTCTGACATCCTTTGAAAGTCAAAGACCACAGATAGTGCGGCTGCTCTACAAGGTATTGTATTTGTATATTTGGTTAATTGGCATATTTCCCTATGCAATAAGAGAAGTCAGTCAATAATGCTGCCATTCTGAAAGTCAAAGTCAAAGGGGTAGACAGCACGACTAATCTGCAAGGTATTTTACTGTATTTTGTTTATGATTATATGGTGTTTTCCATTTTCATGTTGTTTGCTTTGTCTCTTGCGATATTGCTCCCCATACGTGGCAGAAGCAGACAAATGACATACAGACACACACAGGTATAGAAGAATAAAATGTGTTGATTCAAATAAAGTCGGGTGACAGAGAGGCTCCGAAAGGTATATGTATAAGAATAAAATGTGCTGTTTCAAATAAAGTCGGGTGACCAGAGCAGAGAGGCTCCAACAGGTATATGTATAAGACCTGCACCTGAAAATAGTCCCCATATAACAAGCAGTAGTAGTGCGTGATATCACTGCACCTGTAGTATGTTGGCAACGTTCCTTATTACTTACGCCAAAATGAGAGTGTAGTTCCATGTCAAATCAGCCTAGATAATCGCCAGGTTTCATTTTCAGTTTGTCTTATTGCACTTTCTAACTTTTAAATGGGAAAATTACCGGAAATCTTGGTCATGCTAGCAGGCGAGATGCTAATGGTCTAATCCGATTCAATGATCTACAGTATGCTAGGCTGAAGCTAAAAGTTGTATTGCCAGACACACAGAATGGCTGGATGAACGCGAAAAAGGTAAATATCAATTGTTTTGCTCGAGGGGAGGTGGAAAATGATCTTAATTCCAAAAATGGTGGAATAACCCTTTAAGGTGTCACAGAATAAGAATATGTCAATAACTAAATTTTGACAAAATATCAGAAATAACCTTATAATTCTAAGGGGAGGAGTTGTAAAATGGATGGAGTGGGCAAATTTATATGAATTATTACTGTCCTGTGTTATTCTCAAGAATCTGAATTTACAATGAAGTCTGAGGTTTTGTGATTCCCTCCCAAGTCACACATCATGCAAAATCATTTGTCTTTGTGGTGGTGGAGTCAGGATGCGTCACAAGATAAACAGACAATATGTGAGGCAATAAAGATAGCGTCTGATAGCATGAATACACTTAAGAAGTGGGGAGTAAAAGGGAACAATAAAACCTCAATGACAATCAACCCATCAAACAAAACTAAAAAAATAACTATCTTTATGACAATGTGATAGGAATAGTACAGTATTATGATTCATCATGTACCCACCTAAAAGTTTGGCAACAGGCTTGGTTGGATGGGCCCCACATCCAATCCAGTACTTAATCCGGTCATAATTGAAAGCGACCAACTTCTCATTGTGAATGTTGGGCAGAGGATCGTATGATCCAAGCTGCTCTATGTATTTGCTGTCTCGAGCTCTCTTGTTGTATGCGGCCACAATACGGTAAAACGGCCGGTTGGTTGCTCCACCCAGAGACAGTCTGATGACCACAAATCCTCCATGATACTTCTTCAACAGTAAGGATGCTGTGAAGTGACAAGCAAATATGGGTTCAGAATTGCTCTCTCATAACATGCGAACACGAGTATCACACCAAGACATCAGAGAGACACAAATAAGATGATTTGTAAATGTGGCTTACAAGTTTAAGCTTTTCTTTTTTAAGGGTCATTCCACCTCAATTCAACAAATGCCTTCTGCTTGACCATCTCAGATTTCCTTCAAAATTTCACCACCTAAAGAGTAACCATTTAAACTAACTTAGCCAAAATATTAGATTGGTATACCTAATACATCCAGAGAAAAACATTTTTGAACATGGTACCCCCCTTCTGATTTTTGGCACATTGGCGCCCTCATCTAAATCTGCAGCAAAGTTCAGATGTCATTATCTCAAAAAGTTTTCAAGCTAAAGACTTCAAATTTTCTGTGAATAATGATTGCTACCTATAGGTCCCACATATTCATTCCTAGGCCGTATGTGTTGATACTGACTGTGTTTCAATCTTGTGAAATCAGAAGAAAAATTGCCGATTTTTTTCAAACCCCCACATTGGGTGCACCATTACACAATTTATAAACAAAATGTTTGGCAAATGGTTATGTCTCTCTACAGAAGTGTTTAAGCTGTCTTTGAAAAAGTAATTAAGAGGTGTCTATATGCTTTTTTGTTGGAAGTATTGTAACACAAAACTGAAAAATAATCAATTTGGATGATATTGTATCTCCCCATTACAGAGGTATGACAAGCTATACCAATGAATTCAACACATCTCCAGAAAGAGTATGAAATGGGCTTTCAGACTGTGAAATTTCAAGATGGTATTATGGCTGCAGTTATTTAAATGTTATTTTTAAAATATTGGTCTATTACAACAATTAGCGTTGTTTTTTGTGCTATTATTTCATGATTTCATTATCCTTTTCTTATTCCTAAGTATCAGATGTCTATGTCTTATTCTGTTAAACATTTATTTGTTCATTTACTTGCTGGGTGATGAACTAATACAATATTTCCTGTATTTCCTAAATGAATTGCTGCTGCCACTATTTAATGCCACTAGATGTCACTATTTAGTGATATCAGCAATGTGCTGTTATAGTAGACCAATATTTCAAAAATAACATTTCAATAACCATAGCCATAATACCATCTTGAAATTTCACAGTCTGAAAGCCCATTCCATGCTCTTTCTGGAGATGTGTTGAATTCATTGGTATAGCTTGTCATACCTCTGTAATGGGGAGATACAATATCATCCAAATTGATTATTTTTCAGTTTTGTGTTACAATACTTCCAACAAAAAAGCAATATAGACACCTCTTAATTACTTTTTCAATAACCGCTTAAACACTTCTGTAGAGAGACATAACCATTTGCCAAACATTTTGTTTATAAATTGTGTAATGGGGCACCCAATGTGGGGATGTGAAAAAAATCTGCAATTTTTCTTCTGATTTCACAAGATTGAAACACAGTCAGTGTCAACACATACGGCTTACGAATGAATATGTGGAATCTATACGTAGCAATCATTATTCACAGAAAATTTGAAGTCTTTAGCTTGAAAACTTTTTGAGATAATGACATCTGAACTTTGCTGCAGATTTAGATGAGGGCGCCAATGTGCCAAAAATCAGAAGGGGGGTACCATGTTCAAAAAATGTTTTCTCTGGATGTATTAGGTATACCAATCTAATATTTTGCCCAAGTTAGTTTAAATGGTTACTCTTTAGATGGTAAAAGTTTGAAGCAAATCTGAGATGGTCAAGCAGAAATTTTCTCTAAAATCCGTTGAATTGAGGTGGAATGACCCTTAAGCTTTTCCATTCTGACCTACTCAACTATTACTGTCTTTCTACAATTACCTTCTGTGCATCACTTAGTTTATACTGTAGAAAATACATTTAAAAAAAGGCTTCATATTATTAATCTAATGTCATTTTTGTAGATTTGATGCGGATAAATGTGATGTGGATTTCCACACTCATGGATAGTCCCAGATTTTTGCCAGTATATCTGATCTATACTGTTCATTTATGTTTGTATCCATTATGTGTACATTTAGTATGCATACCAAAGACTAATTAGCACAGGAAATATATATATATATATTTTACATTTGAGGTTTAGGCCCATATACTCTGAATAGGCTGTCTAGCCTCAGGAGTGGTACAGCAGGTCCACATCAAGGTTTCACAAACCTGACGCACGTTGTAGAGCGCCTTATGCTTTATCACTTGACACCAACAGAAACATAGAACCTAGGTACATTTGAGATTAAAGGGTTTAAAATGTCATGTTTCTCCACTAGTGCCTAAAACGTTGAGTGTGGTCTGCTTGGCAGGTGAGGGGTTAAATAGATTCTTATTTTACTATTAGATATGAAAACGCGAGCATTATAGTTAATGTGTTTCTGATGCTTTGCTACTGGGTTCATCTGAATGTTGATCTCAATCATAAGAAATGAAAAATCACATGTGTGTGTGTAAGTAAGTGTAAATTATTTAGCAAATAGTATTCTGGTTTGGATATTCTTGTTTCCAGATATTCATCTCCCAGTGAGGAACTTCATATCCTCAGTGAGGTTTGTGGGCAGATTAAGAGATACGTGCATGTTTTGTACAACTTCTTCTAAAGATGCAACTAATATGTTGATGCATTTACTGAACAACACTTACTGAGATGAACCATGATGGTCACTCCTCACGTCCTCATCCAAGAAGCTAGGTAGAGATCTAAAGAAGACAATAGCACATTATCTTATACAAATAGGTTTCAGTTCCCAACGATTGACAATTACATTTTACACTATCCATGAAAGTATCCATGAAGATAGCGCTGTCATTTAACCCTGTGATAGGAAGGGTTACCGAATTTCAAAACAGTTAGTTAGCAGCTTAGCTTGCACCGTTACCTGAAATGGCAATTAATGCAGCTTCCTGGATCATTAAATAATGTATTATGAAAGTTAAATAGAATACCCGTGTTAAAGTGACTCAACGCTGTGTTAGCTGCTGGTAGTCAGAATCGATAAATCCAGATACAAGTGGTAAACATTCAAGATTCCCCACTAGACCAATGTCACATTCATAAGCATGGATGGAAATGTCGAATGTTGATGACGTAGGAATGTTCGTGTGTGAAGAAAGCAACAAAATAGCATAGTATCGCCATCTACCTACCAGGAGTGTAGGTGTAACTGTAAAATCGCAGAGCTAGAAACCATCGGTTACATTAGGATCTTTTATACTAGATATATTTTAATTTTAGGAGAGAAAACAAATAGCAAAACGTGTGCCCGCGTCGAAGTTTTTACTTGTTTTGTTGACTTGATTACATCAAGTCTTTCTTGCCTGTTCAGGTGGGATCTGTAGCCTAACCTTCACTCATTTTTTTATGAGAAGCACACATTTAGAGGCTAGTCTAGGCTCAAGTAAACATTTTGCAATGTAGAAGTAGGCTTTCACCCTCAACGATAATGATTAAAAGTCTGGCAAGGCCCTTAGAGCACATATATCCACCGTCCACCAGGTGGCACTCACGTTTTACACACCTGACACCAAAACTTCACGGGAGTTTGTCCGTTTCATGACATACGGTGTTATTTCAAGGCCTTGGAAGATGAGAATCCACCTTATCTCGCTTAGACAGTGTTCAAACGGCAGGCGTAGGAAACAACAGGAAAACAGATCTGTTTTTAGGAGATCACGTCTACGGTCTGTAGGCAGTAGGCCTAACCTAGCCCCAAACATCCTCTTCAGGTGAATGTGGATCTAGCCTACTTAGAGACCCATCATTAGCTGTAAACAAGGTAGGCCTACCTACTAAACGTACTGTTAACTGTTAAATATATTTATATTCAACCCATAACCCTATATGATAATGCATATTGCTATGTCACTGTTGTGCTGATTTTCAAGATCAACTGGAAGTATTTGGGATGCTGAAATACCATGCTAATGATGCTTGGCATAATAAATGTCACCTTTGAAACACAGACCATGTGCATGGGCTGTGGAGTTGTAGTGTCTAACATCCTATCCATCCTATCCTATCCTAGTCATTTTATATTATGTGCAATTATGAAACAGTGTCATGAACTGGTAATGAGAGGCGGTCATACAATTGTAACATATGCGAACCTTTTACGTGCATTTCATACATCATCACCTGTATTTGGCCCAGAAAAATTGTGATCAAAATGCTTTTGTAAAGGTAGCAACAGCCTATGGATTGTAAAATTACCATTGACCATCTAATCCAAATCAATTCTGGATAGTGCTATGCATAATTGTTTATAGTCTATTTTCCCCTTGAATAAGGGTGAAATATTTAGTGACATATTTTTGTCAGTGTGAGTCAGACCAATAGGCCTATACAGTGTGAACCAATAGTGGAGTGGAAAGCCAAATGTATAATTGATCATTTGATCTGCAGTCATATGAATTTAGATTAAACACGACATGTGTATGTATCTATGCATGTGTGTATTTACACTATTGCTCACTAAATATTGTCTCATCAGAACCTTAACTGTCATATCCTCAAACTGAAGGAATTCCTTCATGTAAACCATGAACCCCAAACTTCCTTCCGTGATCTCTCAACAGTCATGGCCTGACATGCAATGCTCTCCAGAGGGTGAAAACACGTCAGTGCCTCCCTGACCACCACGGTAGCGACCTGGCAAAAATGAATAGACACTTCATACAGTGGCACAGCACACCAAATGCATCTTACATGGTGAATCCGTGGTGCACAATCAACTGAAAAACCCTCATTGATTCCGTCGGATGCTCGTGTTCTCGTGAAGGCCCCATGGCCCTCCAGACAGCGTTGCACGTTGTGCAGGCCGTAATTGTCTGTGACAGCCAGTTAGTGATGCCCAGATCACCAGATCATGCACCAGAGAAGAGCAAATTCCCCATGTCAAGAGCAGGCCCTCATCAGATGATGTCCGTCTGTGCTGACGTCAGCTCTTCAACATGACTTTAACGTACACCCTCTGAAAATATGTTAAAGAGACACTTCAAAGATTAGCATTAAGCTTTGTATCTTTAGAAGACCAGTCATGTTTTTGAATGGTCGAGCATCATTCCCTCAGTTTGCCTTGAGATGGGAGAAATACGGATTTCAATGAAACCCATGAATAGGACTTCCTGCTTTCAATGATGTAAAATGCTGATTTTTACATCATTGAAAGCAGGAAGTTCAACATTGAAATCCGTATTTCTCCCATCTCAAGGCAAACTGAGGGAATGATGCACGACCATTCAAAAACATGACTGGTTTTCTAAAGATACAAAGCTTAATGCTAATCGGTGAAGTGTCCTTAAATTACACGTAGGCCTTCTTTACCCGCATCTATTAATATACTGTACATAGGCTACCTAAATGTTCGCCATAGGTAGAATTTTTTTTGTTTTTATTTTTTACATATGACTGCAATAAACGTTACATAAACTATTGAGGAGGTAAACCTATGTTGAGCCTATCCATAAAGGCATCATTCCCTCAGTTTGCCTTGAGATGGGAGAAATACGGATTTCAATGAAACCCATGAATAGGACTTCCTGCTTTCAATGATGTAAAATGATGATTTTTACATCATTGAAAGCAGGAAGTCCAACATTGAAATCTGTTTTTCTCCCATCTCAAGGCAAACTGTTGGAAATGATGCATGACCATTCAAAAACATGACTGGTTTTCTAAAGATACAAAGCTTAATGCTAATCGGTGAAGTGTCCCTTTAATGAAATTACACGTAGGCCTTCTTTACCCGCGTCTATTAATATACTGTCCATAGGCTACCTAAATGTTCGCCATAGGTAGAATTTTTTTTATTTTATTTTTTTACATATGACTGCAATAAACGTTACTTAAACTATTGAGGAGGTAAACCTATGTTGAGCCTATCCATAAAGGCATGGTACTGTATGTGAATATCTGGGTGTAGTGGGTGGAGCAGACTCACCTGTTGTCTGACTGGTGTTTTGGGCATGGATGCCATATGCCAGCCACTGCCCACACAGAGACATGAGATGTGGCGTGAAAACGTGAATAAGCTTCAGACTGAAGCTAGTGTTTCATTTCACAGCGTGTTTAGAAGGGGAAATGTTTTATGTGCCATTTCTGTACCAAATATCCATTTAATGTGTCGGATTACTTAAGAAAAACGCACACACACAAACAAAAAGAAAGACAATTGACCCAGATAACAGGGTGAAGCCCCCCCCCCAAAAAATTCGTCCTCTCCCATGACGTCCATCTCTAATGTGATAACCAGCTCTGGCCACAGCTGTTTCTCACCCACCCACAATTTGATTATTTGTCTGTCTAATATTTGTGTTCCACATCTCCAGTGAAACCTCCATGTCATCATCTGTGTGATGGGCTGGAGTAGATGGGTACTGGATGCAGTTTTTGACCGAGTTCACACCTTAATTCAGTTGGACTTCAGAGGATGTTCCAAGAAAAGGATTTTGTCTCATGCAGTATGGAATTGTCATACCATTTTGTGAGCAATCCTGTGTGATGATGGTCCAATTAAACATTAAACATGTCAGATATACAAATGCAATATCAACCAGTTAAACTCGTTTTAGGCTTAAGTCAGTCAATTTGTAAATACAGCACTAAAAAATGTAAGTTGAGGCAAGATGACACATACAAAAACTGCAAAAGATTTTATGTTACATCTGTCGTTCCAGCTGCTCTGGTTGGTCATAATGGTTGCAGTAAGTGATGGTGACGTGCTGGTTAGTTGATATTAGTACATTTTAACTTAAACTGTAGGGAAACAAAAATCTTTCTTTAGCTACACTTTCTCTCGATTGTAATGTACTTCTGATAATTAATGTTAAAAAATTCAACATACCGCAAATACAACAATCAGTGAGTAAGACTTAAATACACAGATAAAGCCATTTTACCGTTTGAGGCTACATCGTGTCATGAGCTGAGTGTCTGGGATCAAGTGATCCATTTCTTGTCATGGAATGACTCTCACGATCGATTAAGTGGCACTAATGAGAACCAATGTGAGGCCAGCAGCTTTTATCCCCATTCAAACACAGCACTCGTTTTAGCAAAAATGTCTTAATTGATTAAAGCAGAACACAGGCAGCCCATCACATGTCTTAGAGTGAGATGTCACAAGAGGAGGTCGCCTGGCTTGTGGCAAGTGAAGAAATTCCCAAAATGAATTTTCATTCTTATGGTCTTTTGAAAACACATAGACAGACCTCCTAAACATGACTGCATCAGAACTCACTCATTCAAATCAGGATTCGAATCTTGCTTCACTGGCCGAGTATGTTATATAAATATGTGCATAATATTATTCTGCCCGTTGGTTCAGGCATATACATATTGGTGTGGGCGCATTTCCGTCAGTGTATATTAGTACATGTAATCAGTGTCTTGGATTCTCCAGCTACTTCCCTGAAGAGCGTAATCAGTGAAAGAGACATGAATAGACATACGCGCCCTTTGTGGTTGGCGAAATTAAAGCCTGTCCTGGAGGTGGCCAGTGAAAGACATGCTCTGGTGCCTTGTAAAAGTGTAAAAGGGTGCGTAATGTGACTGTGAGGCACTGTTTCAGAGGGTCTGACTCTGAGCAAGGTCTTTGGCCTGTGTGTGCGTTCGCTCGCTGGGCAGGAGATGGGGCAGCCATGGCCAGGCCTTGCAGAGCCTGGGTCAGGATAGTCACAGCCTGTTAAAGATAAGAGTCACGCTCCCCTCTGTGTTTAAGGGCAATTCGTAATTCACTGTGACCTCGTATCTGGATCATGACCCCCCCCCCCCCTCACGTGTTGCTGTGTCAAACTGCAAGGCAATGAAAGGATTCCCTTCTCCTGCTGAGGAGAGCATCTGCTTCTCAATAATGTTCATAAGTGATAAGACTACACAATACCATACTACCAACTCTATGGTCATAACAAGTTGGTTAGTAGAATCTTTTCACATTGATAAGTTGCTTTTGATAAGATTTTATGTTTCATAGCAGACGGGAGGGAGAAAGAAAGGAAGATGAGTAGATAGTGTACCAATCAGACATCGTTCTGTTCATGTGTTATGGCCACCAATATAACTCCGCTGTCAAGAGTTTTGGGTTGTTGTCACAGTGTAGTACTTTAAGGTATGACTTTGAAATGTATAATTTTTTTGTTCGTTTTTAATTTGTGGAACACTGTTGAAGGATTTCATAGCAGTGTCCTCTATCAGAGGGGCCAGAAACCTTTTTCACCTCTGGAAAGCATCTCTTGCGAAAACTATATAGCCTATATTTTTCACAGCTTGGTCCATTCTGATGGGATATTCTTAGATGATTTGATAAGTTTCTTTAACCCCCATAAAGCACATGGTTTCTCCTGTACAGATTTCATATAATATTTATTAATTCAAGTCAAATACCTTTCAAGGCTCCCCAGGGATTTCAAAGTTGTAATTAGAAACCCAGCAGGCCTTTAATTCAGGTCAATGGATTTTGATATAAATTACATTTCTCTTGCTGTGCCAGCCAGAATAATTGCTTATTTTTAGAAAGGCTGCCAAGTCCTCTTCAAATCTGTCCTTGCTTTGTGAAAAAAAAAAAAAAAAAAAACATACCGGTAGGTGAATGAGAGATTCGGCTTCTCATTTTAGAGGATAAGTAAAGATTATATAGTGAAATAAGAAAAATATTTACTGAAACAGAAGCAGCATACTTTATATAACTTGCAATTAATGAGGTTCCTGTTGCATTATAATCAGGCAGCTAATGTCCTTCACTTTAAATCATAAAACATTAAAGATTAATATTCAGACGGAAGGAGCTGGATATGTGATTAGCTAAACTGAAAAAAAAATAAAAATGGGTAAGATGGGATTTCATGATTCCCCACTTTGATTCGTCACAGACATAGCAGTGAAATATTCGTGCCCACGTTGAAATGAAGAAATACACTCGCTCTGATCCGTAGTCATATTTTTCCGAGGTAATGTAACTTTCATGAACTCACTCTGAATAGAACCAGACATGGGTGTGAAATCACAGAGACATTGAGGGCCGGCATTAATCGAAGACGGCTATGAAATGGGGATAATGAAATAGCACTTTAATGTTGTGTAATTTAGTTGAGGGGGGCAGAGGTCAGTATCTCTCAGTCACACATGTACATGTCTGAATTAAACCCTTAACAGTCTCAGAAATTGGATTGATAAACTTTTGTCTTTAAATTATTATGCGAGTGTTGCCTCATAGGTGGTCGAGCGCTCTACGCCATATTGTGACAAGTATGAGTTTCATACATGAGACTGATGAGAGATGCAGGCATCACATTTCAGGATTGGTGAAATTGTCAGGCCATCTGTGGAAAATCAGATAATGAAACCTGTCGAGAAGTTTTGTTGAGATATAGTTTTCACTCCTTGGAAGTGTGTGCGGCAAACCGTTTATTATTATTACACTCTTTGTGTTTTCTATACTGTCGAGCTCCATTCAGATGGCATTCTAAAGGAAATGTCGACCCCGTCGCTCTTTTTGTCTGTGCCAGATTGGAAGGGCAGACATGACCTCCTCAAAGTCCACAGCCCCGGAGGCATCTTTAAGCACACAGAGCAGAGCAGCAGGGTTTATCTGGATCTCGCAGTTTCAATAGACTCGGTGTGTTTGTCTCTTTCCCCCCTTTTCCCCCATTTAAGTGAAGAGAACAGGTGAGGTCTGGTGTTAGGTGATAAGGGGTTCTCTTGGCAGGGATGAGACCTGCCTGTCCTTGTTGTTCTATAAGTTAGAGAGTATACATTCTCATTGACCTTAGTATTGCCTGTGCGTTGAACTCATTACAGCCCTCGTCTAAGCAGTTGTATGTCTTTGTGCTGAAAGTTTAGAAAATGTGAATAATGACGTTTGTCGTTTAAGCAACATTCCTTCTCCATAGTCGTTAATCTTCATAAAGACACACCCTCCTTACTGATGAAGACTGTGTATGTCCTCCCTAAGGAGACTATAGATAGGGAACACACATCTTTGCTACCCTGACATCTGAGCGTGTAGTGAGTCATTGTCATTTGAAGTTTTTGAACTAAGAATAACTGCTTGTTATTTGGCATTAGCAGTTTAGCTAAGATGATATCATGCCAGTATTGGATTATTATTTGCTAGATTGTTGGATATCATACCATGCTTGGTTTTTATCATTTGCCATCTCCTGCAATTTAATATTAATAGACCTCTCTGTTAGTTAGAGTAAAGGTACACTTTGGAAAGGACCAGGTTCCCATACCTATGCTGTCAACATGTTTTCGAGTTATACTAAAAAGAGCGCTTCCTTGCCCTAATAATGCCCTTCTCTCATGTTCCTCACTTCTCACTTGTGAGGTATTACTCTACCGTCCTACTGCCCATTACCGCCACACAAGTGCATTCAACATATACACATACAGTGTATGTTACATATACACATTATATACATTCATATTTGGATTTCTATCCTCATTACTCATGTCTCTGCTTAAACGGTTTGATCATTATCATCTGCTAATTCTATTCATAAGAACCTTCTGCATGTACACCGAGATGTGTTGATGTGCTGATGTGTTCAAATGTTGCGGAGGAATTGGTCCTTTCCACTGTAACCTTGGGCTTGCTTTGTGCACTATTGTGAATGGTGTTTTATAGATTAATTAAATTGAATTGAATGCCCAAGAAGACTTCACTTCATTGGTTAACCTCTGGAGAGCATTTGCTGTGTAAACAAAGAAATAGTACAATTATATTAGACATTTTTGCAAACTTCCTCAGTCTCCGTTATGATTTTCTATGTCCAAAATAATTGTCAGTGGCCATCTATTTGGAGGAGTTCTTTTATAATGGATAAAGCTGAGCCAAGCTGAAATAATGTTTCTGTTTACACATCCCAGGACATATTTTTGTCCTTAGAACATCCATCAATTCAGTGCTTTACTTTGGATTTGAAGGAAAATAGAAAATATCATCTTAAACAATACCAAAAATTATTGCTAATACCAATATTATTACGTTAAAAGACTATTAAAAGTCTATTATTTGCTATGGTATGACATGGGGATCCAACACAAAATAATTTGTTTAATGAACACACTTGATTGTAAATTCATTGTTCAAGCTTACAACCCAATTAACCCAATACCCCCCCTCCACCCTTACCCCAGGTCCTGCCATGCTACCTGTCGCTTGTGATGGACACCAAACTGCAGATGGAGAACGTCAGTGGCAGAGCTACTCCTCCACACATTCTTGAGCCAGCAGATACCTGTGCGTCTCCATATGTGAGCAAAATGGAGCTGCATGCTCCTCGCGCCTCACACCACCCCGGAGATCCGTATCTCGCCATCGCACTGTTCGTGATTAATGTGAGCGTAAGGTAAAGTAAGCAGCAACCCTCTCCTCTAACAAGACATTTTATATATGCTCGTGTTCATGCTCACACTCACACACACGCTCACTTTCCTGATCAAATAATTGCCAGAAGGAACCAATAACACATTGAGATAATTCCCTGCAGATGTAAAGAACGCAGGGTTTCTGCGAGCTAACAAGGTTCAATCGTGAGCGCCAACATGGACGTGTGTGTCTCTGTGTGTGTGTGTGTGTGTGTGTGTGTGTGTGTGTGTGTGTGTGTGTGTGTGTGTGTGTGTGTGCGCGTGTGTGTGTGTGTGTGCAGTCCACTCCTTCTCTTCTCCTCAGAAGTCGAACCATAATGCCCTTATTTAACTGTGAAAAGGCTTGTGAGTTGGCTTTCCTCTCACTGTATGTCCACAATGTACTGAACAGCAGTTCAAGTGCTTTGAATGTTGTGTCAGTGTGTTACTTGTTGTGGTACTCAATGGGGCGTACAAACAGTAAAACTAAGGAGGAAGTTTTTGATAGTGAGAGAGAGAGAGATTGTGCGTGTGTGTGTGTGTGTGTCTGTGTCTGTGTGTGTGTGTGTGTGGGTGTGTGTTTGTGTGTGCATGCAAACACATGTGTATATTTCTGATGTGTGCACATCTACACATTTGTATTAATTTAACTGGAAATATGTTGTGTGAAAGTAGGAAAGAAAACATAATAATTTGTCACGCATTAATTCCTGCAAACTGCTTCAGACAGTATGTCTGCTACAATGGATTGAAAAAAAGATTCATTTTAATCCCTCTTTTTTCTCCACGATTGAAAAAGATCTGCATTTAATCTCTCTTTAGTCCCCCATTATAATAATGTGTCTTTTGTGTACTCAAACATGAACGGCAAAACATCAGAAAGACACCACTTTGATTCAAAAACCAGATAGGCTGCTTTGCAGAGAAATGATTGCATTCACCTAAGAGCAGGATAGGACCTTGGTAATTGCCATGTCACAAATATTGGGAGGCTATGTAGGGAAGTGTTTGAAGAAGGAGCCTCCGATCAAGATAAGATTTCAGGCAGCATCTGAAGAGAGAAGGAGTGCTTTAGAAGTTTGGAGGAAAGCACAAGTGTGTAGCCTGCTTAAATCAGACATAAAGGGGTTAAGAGCTAGCGCGTACCTTTGAGCACTTTGTGGTCTATCAAAGCCCTGTGCCTCTGGGGCTGTGGTATCAGTCACTATGGCATTTTCACCAACAAAAGCAGTGTCTTTTGCAAACAATGTGCGTGTGTGTGTGTGTGTGTGTGTGTGTGTGTGTGTGTGTGTATGTGTCCATTTGTTTACATCAATGCAATCTGTAAAAGTAGATTTTTTTTCACAGGGATGATTATGACAAACAACAACAAATCAGGAAATATGAAAAGTATAAATGAGATGATATGTAATCATTGTCCACTGGGGGTCTCTTGTCACTATGATATTAATTGTAGTTTAAAAAAAAGAAAGAAAAAAAACAATTAAAAGGAATTAATGATGACGTCCACTTGGATGATTGATGGATTGTTTTTTAGGCTGTTTTTATGAGCTAAGACCTGTGATATTTTTACGCCTGCACGTTTTACTTGAAGTGTCCGCTTCTAACTTGATCCTTGCACGACATGCCACGTTGCGACAGTGTCGCTCATTTTATAACTGTTTATTTTAATTCCCTCCTTATAGCCTATGTTTCGGTGCGACCACACTTTTGATTTTTCGACTTTCTCCTGTCTTGAAAAATTATCACCTTATGCGTAAGGAGCTCCAGATGTGGTTTTGGTTTGAAGCGCGACTGTTTTGGTTCTCCATCGGCTTGTTTTCTGGCCTTGTGATTGTGTGATTGATTGTAACCTATGCGCTGTAATGAAATAGGCATGCCTGGCTCAGTAATTCTCACAGTGCACAAATTACACGTTGAGCATTTAACGTAGTATGCTTATATTAAAAATGACAACGTAATTTGGGCAAGAATAGTATTGTTGCCTAGATGTGGGAACTCTTAGCATTCTTTTTAGACTGCCGATTCTCAGCTAACTCTTCCGGATATTGAAACCAACACGTCTTGTTTTCATAACATTAACCACATCACTTGATGTGTTGTGTTTCAAGAAATAGCAGTATGGAGGTGGTCTTTACTGAATGTTTTTATTCCGATTTGCACTCCTCCAAGTCCATATCAAGCAGGCTATCGCATTTCCAAGTATACTGTCGTATATGAGAATGCACATTTTTTTCCTCAGACATTTAGCAACAAATGAAAGGTGTAGGTGGGATTTGGAAATAACTAAATGTTTAAAATCGAGTTCTCTAGCAGCGTGTTTCACTTTGTAGGAAATTTGGCATGTAGCCTACGTGTGTGTGACAACTGGAAGCTGGACTAGACATACTCTTCAGAAGGCATGCGAATCATTCATCAACCGTCAGTAATTTAACACAAGGCTGAGAGCCGTGAGTGCACGCTCCGGGAGTGTTCATCTTCCCGCTGAGTTCGGCATTCAGCAGGTTGTTGCACGCTACTTCCATCTCTCCTCCGCCCAGTCTTCAAATTTGAGACCTGTAAATTGGCTATTCAAATAATAAGGCTGTTAAACGTAAATTTTGCAACACAGCTACAAAATAATGATCTCATTTTGCGCTGGTAATAATTGTAATAATGAAATCAGTTGTCTCAAGTAGACTGTCTTTACCTTTAAGTTTTATATACGCACTCAAATGCATTATTCAAAAGTATCAGGAAATGCTTCGCTTATGGAAAGATAGATGGCGTCGATTATGTAAGTGCGTGTGTGTGTTTTGGAGAATGAGTGGCCTAAGTGATGAGAGAAAGTGTTGGTTGGGCAGAGGGTTCGATAATGTAGCGTTGACGGTTTTTAAAAAACCTGCAGAGAGCAGTGAGTTGTCCATCAAAGCCGCCCGTTTTTCTGGAAAACTCTTTTGTTTGCTTTCACTTGATTGATGCTCGACTTAATCCAAGGCTCGGCGAGTCTTCCCAGGAGGTTGAGCCGGGCTCTTTGTGCCTCCCCAGCCCATGTGAAGCAAACCAAAGCGGGAGAGGGTCAGAGTACTACGGCTGGGTACCAGTTCCTCCCCACCAGCGCATCTGCATGTGAAATCGCCATTTCACCCCTCCACACTCCCTAATTGTTGTAAAAATTATTTGTGAAATTGCCTTCCTCCAGGAGTGTTTTCCACGGCAATTGTCACACAATTTTCTATGCGCGGCAGTCCCACAGAGTTGACACACGGGCCCCGTCCATTCAACATATGTGACTTTTCTCATTCCACGATAAAGCTGAATCATGCACTCCTGCTACAGTTTGTCCAAAGGCTATTTATTAATGTAAGAAGGGAGTTCCACCACACGTTTCCCACAAGGCAATGTATTTGTTGCTAGGCTTGCTACTGAGTCAGTCAGTTGGATAACACCTCTGTTGAAGTTCTGAATCTTTGCTATAGCTGTGTCGTTGTATTTCTCATATTTAATCTAGTTTGACAAATGACCAAACAAGATAAATGATGGATTTAATGTCGTCTATTTTTAACTTAATCTACTTATCCCTAAATAGGTTACATTCCACACGAAAAAGTGGACGACAAAATCAGTGTCTTTGTAAGTTGCATTGTTTCATTAAATGTAAGGCATGCCAACAATCATCAAATTTGCGGTTCTCTTTGTTTCCTACTTTGATAATCGCAGCCTATCTTTTTTACATTCCACCACTAGTTGTCAGAGGATTTCTCCATGTAGTTAATTAGTTGATATTTGGACTTTGACCTCGATGTCAGGTGCAGATGACATGTCATCCCTGTCATTATTATGGGAATGCGTGAAAAGTATCATGTGCGTTTATCATCTGTAAATGCGCTATATTTAATTGAAATAGTCAGACTGTCTGTGACTTTCAGAATATATCCATATTCTTGAAATCTTGGAATGCACAACTAGCATCCTAACAGACACACATATTCAGAAGCCTATTTCATGCATTCCCATTCCCAGAATTAATCATGTACCAATATCCAGTCACTTTTTCGTAGGATAGCCGAAATGTTTTTTATTATTATTATTATTATTATTATTATTATCATTTGTATTATTATTATTGTTATTATATTTGCTATACATCTGACTAGTGATCTCACACGATTCTTCCTTGTAAAATTACAAAAAAGGACCCATTTGTATCGTTTGTGAATTTGAGTTTGGCTGAGAGATAGTGACGCAACGGTCTCAGAGCGGAATGTGACTTTGCATCCTCCCAAACCAGCTGCTATTGGTCCGTCGGTCCGTAGCTATACCCTCTCTCTCAATCATGAATAAAAGAAAGGCCGTGGAACCTATCGGTGCGCTCAACTGCCTCCTCCTACAACGTGCTCTAAAGTTAGCCACTTAAACTACCCCACCCAGCCCGCAGACGTTGTTATCAAAACCAACAGGGCTCCAACAGTACCAAGACAAAGAATAAAATAATCTTTGCTCAAGCCGACTTTCGAAAGCAAGACGCACGCCTTCCTCATCACACAGCGAGAGAGCTTTTCCTTCTTTTCGCGGGGAGACGCCGCTAGGCACTTGACCACCTCTTTTGACTTTTTTCCCTTCTGTTTTTGATGGGGTGTTGTGCGGCAGATTTTCTGCTTGGAGTTTCTATTTCATTGGTGTGTACTTTTATGAAGGGTTGACAATTCGTCAAAGCTTAATTGTGGACCTGTTGGTGTGAGTGATTTATTTGGCTTTGCAACTGTCCCGATTTTTGAAGTAGCTGGAATGGCTACTTTACCAGGAACAGTACCACGAATGATGCGTCCAGCTCCAGGCCAGAACTATCCCCGAACCGGATTCCCTTTGGAAGGTATGCGGATGGCAGAGGATGCTCGTGATACGAGGGATATACATCAACAGATGGCCTGGCCATGTACATTAAGTGTGTTTACAGTTGACTTTTCTTGACTCTAAGTATATGTTTGGCGTGGGCCTGTCTTTCTGTAAAACTCTGTAGCTTAGTTGTTTGATTCCACATGAACTTTTTCTGAAGTAGAGCAAGTGCAGTTAATAGGCGACAATTTGTTCGGTAATTAACACTGTCAGGAAGAGCCGGTCGGGAGGCTACAAATCACTCCCTGTAGGACAAGCAGGAGGTCCATTGAGTCATCTCAAAGACTTTGCATAAAGCATGCTATCAACAACTTTAAATTGAAAGTTTAGCCTATATGAAATTGTAACTACTCAAAGTATTGTCCTGTTTTGCTAGATTTTAGATTTTTATTATTTTAATTTTGCAAAAGTAGCCATGATAATATAGGAAGACAATATAGTGTGCCAGTTGGACTTTCCATCCAAAACCTCCTCTCCTAAATGTCCAAACACTCTGGAAGGTGTGTGTGCGTGTGTGTGTGTGTGTGTATGTGTGTGTGTGTGTGTGTGTGTGTGTGTGTGTGTGTGTGTGTGTGTGTTATTTGCATGCCAGAGCCCGTCTTGCGCGGGAGCAGTTCCCAGCCACAGACAGTACGTGCTCAAGTGCTTTTTACCAAACAGCACAAGCCACGATTTTCGCAAGTTACTGAAGCTGCCGGATTTAGTGAAGTATCCCAGTGCTGCAAATGGTGAAAAAATACACATCTAAGAGATGGCTCAAAGGATCACATCAATATTTGTACAGCATGACTTGGAATAATCAAGGTGAAAAGTGGTGCAATCTTTAGTGCCTCTTGAATGCTAAATTGGACATTGAAGTGGTGTTTGCATTCAATGTCATCCACAGCCTGTGTGGACAGCATGACTGTGAATTAGTGTGGTGGCGATCCTATTTTTTAAATTGCTTACATTTAGCTAAAAATTGCATTTGCTATCTTGACCCTATCTTGATGCCCAAGAAAAACATTCAATCGAACAAAAATATATGTATTTGATCTGAACTCCAACGAATGAGATAAAACAATGTAGGCCTAGGCTAGTTTAAGTAAGGCCTATGTTTATTAGCATTTTCTCAGGAGACATATTAGAGCATATCATTTACTCGTGAGTTAATTTTTTAAGTCGTGTTAGAGCAAGTTGTTCACCACTGTTATATTACACAGGCTATATAATGCATGCGTGAGATAATAGATCATTGTGGACAAATGAGCTTGAATAATTGTTCCCTTATTAATTCGTTAAATGTACATACATCTTTGTTATGAAACAGTATCAACACCACTGGGCCAAGGTCGGGTGAATCAACTTGGTGGAGTTTTCATCAATGGAAGGCCGCTACCAAATCATATCCGACACAAGATAGTAGAGATGGCTCACCACGGCATCCGGCCCTGCGTAATCTCGCGACAGCTGCGAGTCTCCCACGGCTGTGTGTCCAAAATCCTCTGTCGGTACCAGGAGACTGGTTCGATACGTCCTGGGGCGATAGGTGGAAGCAAACCCAGGGTGAGTAAAGGCATAGTTCAAGACAGGTATCTGGGATCCTTTACTCAGGGTGTTCTAATGTTGCTAAATGACTGAATGACATTGTGATGATGACAGTGGTTGTTTAGGATGCCACAGTAGGCTATATCATGAAAAGTCTACCTAGCATTATTTTAGCATGGGAAACATTGAAAGACTTGAAGGTTGTAGTTATTGTAGGCCTCAGTAATAGTGAATGAATGTCATAAGCCCGAGTCCAGTAAATATGTCATTAGAGGAGTGATATCCTATTGATATGCAATCAGTAAATTCAACTGGAGACATTGAGCAAAGTCGTCATATAGCCTAAATTGTGTTTTACTTGAGGGTCTGACTAATGTGCTAATTGCTCGTTTGAATGAAAACAAGGTAAAAATGAATTGACAGGCCTATTTTGGTTTCTCCATCTCTCCTCGACATTTTATTCCTGGGCTTACGATTTGGAACCTAAAGCAGGTGGCAACGCCGGACGTAGAAAAGAGGATTGAGGAATACAAACGCGAAAACCCAGGGATGTTTAGCTGGGAGATAAGAGACAAACTTCTGAAGGACGGGGTGTGCGACAGAAGTACGGTTCCTTCAGGTGAGGCCTCATCCGGTAAGCACCGTTTCCTTTCTACCGCCAACTTCACCAACTTTGTGTGACAGCTTGCGCTGCCAGCTGGACCTAGGCCATTTGTATGTGTTATACTTGAACATTTACATTTTCATACCTTGCATTTCCATCGTTTGCATTTTACAGACACGCATGTCCAACGAATAATTTATTTTGTTTTGTTATTTAGACAGGCATAGGGTAGACTTATTTAAGATTAATAGACCTTTTCGATCAGACACAGTATTGTTCGATGAAAATATTGTTCTGACTTTGGTAAAGTAGCCTACTGTACTCACTTTGACAAAAGTACTTTGATAAAATGTATCAAATTAAGAGAAAATTCCCTTTAGCACAGTAGCCTATCTTAAAGCTTGATTCTCACTTCTTTTTCTTTAGTGAGCTCTATTAGCCGGGTATTGCGCGCACGCTTTGGGAAAAAAGATGACGATGATGATTGTGATAAAAAGGATGAAGACGGCGAGAAGAAAACCAAACATAGCATCGATGGGATACTTGGTGATAAAGGTAATGAGGTTATATTTTATTTAGCAGAAGGCTACTTTAATGGGAATGTATTATTATTATTATTATTATTATTACCATCACTATTATTATTATTATTATTATTATTATCATTATTAATAATAATATTATCATCATCATTATTATAACTATTATTATTATTATTAGTAGTAGTAGTAGTAGTAGTAGTATTATAGAATATCGCTCCAGTCTATATGTGTACATATTTATACAGGCCTATATCAAAATAGCACAATTTTAAATGGTGTGATTTAGCTGTTTAATCGCCATTAGTGTCGTCAAACCGATAGATCACTACATTCCTCCAGAGCTAATATCATCTAGGGAATATGTGCACCTCTTCGGCAAATAGGAAACAGTTATTGGCAAATCGCAGTGGTTACTCATGCTGTTAGATCCTCTATCTAGTCCGTACTCAATTATTTATATAGTCTCTGACGCAAGGTATTTAGCTCCAGTAAATTAATTTGTGTAACAGATTCCTCAGCGGCTCCACTTAACGACCCGTCTAAACGACAGCTGACAGATGACCCATTTGACAATCAGTGTCAGTGTAAGCAACTTCGCACCCGTCAGTGTGGCTAATATGAATGGAGACGGTGGAATTGCTCTGCTGGACTATTTTTTCCCCATAGAAACCGCGTCAGTCGTGAATACTAAATAAGTTTGATCCACGAAGTTCTAAACTGACACGTGTGCGTGTGTGTGTGTGTGTGTGTGTGTGTGTGTGTGTGTGTGTGTGTGTGTGTTGGGGGGGGGGGGGGGGGGGGGGGTATCCTACCCTACCCTTAATTTATGAGAAATCCTCCCTCCAATACATTTTAGTAGAACATGCGTCGAAGTGAAAAATATATGGATAGGCTACATATATCTACCAATAATTCCTTTATCACTCATGCAAACACCAACTCTCCCTGACACAGACAACGCTTGTTCGTTGGACAATAAAATATTATGAGAAGGTGTTGACAAAAAGCTCTAAGCGGCCCTGTCTTTCTTCAAACTTGAAGATGAACTTGAAGGAAAACCCCGTTGCCATTTAAGCTTCTCCAAAGCGAGGCCTCTGCGGTACAAAGGCAAATCCTCGAAAGCATGGCAGCGAAAAGGGTTATGGGGACTGTCCTTTCTCATTCAGAAACTCCAAAGGGAGGCCAAAAAAGTTTGAACAAAAGAGCAAGGAAAAATAAAGGCAGATGAATAATTCAGTACACCCCGCTGTTGGATAGTTTTGTAATATTAAGGAATCGACTGCTGGAATAGACCAAACACTGGACGGCGCAAAACGTTTCTTTTTGTCTGAAAATGGTTTGTGCTCAGTCTGAAATTGGGCTATTGTGCACGCTATTTGCCTGTTGTGTGTATTCAAGCGTTTGGGTTTTGGAGAGCCAAAAAGCTACTCCGGACGGAAACATGGACAGGGGAATTTAAATGTTTGTGGGCTCAGTTCGAAAATGGTTGAATATGTTATATCAATTACTTTATTGCTAACTATATTTTAATGAGACCATGCTTTGGCCGCAATTTTTCAGTTTTATTTACAGTGACACTTTTTTATTAAAATATTTTTTGGCGCTAATACTATTTTTAATATGTCAAACAAATGTTATTTTAACAATGTTGGCCATCCATATCAACGCGCAGTGTCAGTCTTATTAATCTTGTGATGAGTCAAGTTGCCTTAGTGTCTAATGGGTCTTATCATGTGATTTGTTTATTGGATCTGTCAGTAAATTTGCGCGCGTCTGAAGTTTTTAATTTGCTAGGAATGTTATGCCAGCGTCTCGGCAGAATTTTTAGCAAACCACCCATGTTAATTATTCCTACAAATCTCTCTTTAATGACCTCGTGTTTAAACCGAAGTACTAAATGTGCTTTTTAATTCTTGAAAAGATTCGCATTTTCCCCAGTTGCAGTTTACCATCCGGCTGGCATTTAATAATGTTAAGACTTATTAGAGTTCGTAATGAAAACGCTGTCTTCTGAATGGGCGGTTGTGTTGGAGAGGGCTGTAATAGCTCGCAGGCATGGTAAGAAATGCATTTATCCCCAATCAGCCCTCGCTCTCTGGGTTTCCAGCACAAACGTTATGTTGAAGGGTTTTAAACCCGATTAAATTGAGCCCTTTATTTCTTTTCACTTTCATCTCTAAACGGCTCACTCTGCCTCGCCCTGGGCACAAATTCATGAGATTTTTGGTTTATTTAACATTATTTATTTATTTATTTTATATATTTACAGTCATCTCGGTCTTGCTATCTGTCAACGTCCATATGTTCTCAAATCAGAAGAGGTATTATGAATGTATAAATAAAAAAAATATGATTTTACAGAAATTGTCAACATTTTAAGTAGTCAGTACCAGAACAGCTATCTTAATTTTCCTGATGAAATAGAATATCTCTAAATTTAGCAGCAACTTCACATTATCACATTATTGAATACCTCACGCCCACTCTTTAAGAAATGTGTTGATGAGTCCTGTGCACCTGATGGCTTGTTTTCACGTGGGCGCGGCGCAATTACACTTTGGCGTCATTACACCTGCCGTCCTCATTAGCGCGCGACCAAATTATGAACGGCATGGACACACTCGCAGAACATGCCACGTTTAATTATAGGCCTTGGATGCGATGAGGCATGTGGCAGTGCGTGAAGCGCTGGTTTCCAGCTCACCTGGTGGGGCTATTGTTTACACACACACACACACACACACACACACACACACACACACACACACACAAGCATATACAACCAAAAAAAAAATCTATCCTTCCATTTATCGTGAACAAACTGAACCAACACTCAGCTGGTTTCTGCAAGTAACGTGTTGGGGAGATTGAGGCGACGGACACTTCAGCAAATCGGAGGATTACCTGAGGTTCTCAATCTAATCAAACAGAGGCCAGACGGGATTTGCGAGTGTTGTGAGGGGATAATAATAGGGGCCAGTAGTGAGATAGTGGGGTGTCAGACAGTCCAAGGCTTCGGGCCCACGTTCACTGTGCATATTCAATTAAAAGACTGAGGGTCCGCTGAAGAACCCAGGGATGTGTTTTACAGAAAGCAAAAGAGACAAAGGAATCCCACGGCGGCCTAATGAGAGATTTCACGAAGAGTTGCAGCGTATCGCAAATTGTTATTGAACCTTTTTTTCTATTCTTGGCCTACTATTTACCGACATAATGGAACGGTGAAAAGGTGGTGAACGTTATGTCCATTTTTCAGGGGAAGGGGGCGACATCTTGGTGTTGATGACAACTATGAATATTGTAGAACACGAGGAATGCCCATGTGTTTAGCCACACACCTTAACACGTTAAATAGTTTGGAAATGTTCGCGACCATTCCCTTCTGTTTCTTTTCCCCTTTACCATGGCCTATATTTATATCGAAATAAAACGAATATTTCGCAGTCTAAAGCCAGGCTGAATGAGCGGGACAGGGGAATGAAGCGCGAGACCACTTCAAACACATCCATCTGGAATAGTGTGCGCGCGGGAGAGAGATTTAGTGAAAGTATGGGGAAGTTATTTAGCTATTAATAACGTTTTTCCTCAGGCATCGAGACTCACTCCATCTGCACTTTCTCGCAGCTATTTGGCTGGGTTGAAATTGAGGGAGACCCAAATGTTGGACAGAGATAACACTGGCATCACAGCCTGGACCATGCTCTGCGCATCACTGCATTAAACTAGGATTAACCTCCCCTCTCCTGCCACTCTCTCTCACCACGTTTCTGCGGCTGTCACATCCGAGGATTTTCTTAAAGAATAGAAAGAATGCACAGAATAAGCGCGAGGTCTCCCCTTTGTGTATGATAATAATAATCATGATAATAATAATGATAATAATAATAATAATGATAATAATAATAATAATAATAACAACCATAATAGTAGGCCTATGTATTCAATGTATTATTTTAAATGTGCTAAGACATTGTTTACTGATTTGCAAACTGCATGTTTACAATAGGTTAATTATTTTTTGTTTTATTATCATTTATATGATCAGTGATCAGTGGAATTGCTTTTAATGGAAATTGATGGTTCACATTTTTAAGAAATCATTTGGACTTGTGCAGTGGGCTATACTGTCTATATTATCACAAGGAATGTAAACGCTCAGCATTGATTAAGCGTGTCAGTGCTTGCCATTGAAATGGTCTGTTTTGCTAACATTAGCAATTGTAGCCACACTGTTATCCACTGCGATAACTGTGCGTGACAACTGGCGGACCTGTAACTTGACGTGTTAAGTCGTTAACGTAATGACACGTCAACTGATACCAATTTACGAGGACAGCCTTTGAAATAGCAGAAGAGGTCTTGATAAGTCCCGAGGAATATTAAAGTGTAATTATAGACAGCGGTTCTTCTGACCTGTGAACTTAAGGCGGTCCCTGAATTTGTCACGAAGGGGATTTGGGTGTGTGTTTCAGATGGGTTTTTTATGTGTAGGCTATGCCGGAGTGGCCTGTGTGTAGGTGCTACGAGGAAAAGCGTCTGGAGGAAATGAGCGGCTTACACACTTTGATTCTGGTTGCTTTTTTGCATATCAGAAACATTTGCGGTGACATAAACACAATGGGAGTTCATCATATTACAGACTGACAGTGGCGTTTTCAACTCTCCCTGTCTGTTAATTAAAACGAGACGTGCCATGTGGGACACGCTCTATCTCTATCTATACACACTCAGCCCAGTAGGGTACTTAGGAGAATGGCATTGGGATCTCTTGTGGGGGGTTCTGAAAAAGGCGCAATCTTCTCTTTTCCGACTGCTTAGGGGAAATTCTAAAGTGTACAGAAGAAGACATGGGGATTTCTTCTTCATATATAATGGCAGCTTCATAATCCTCCCCCTCTTAATAACTTTAAAGGATTCAATTTCTCCTCTCGTTTGAAGGACTGAACGTCTCTGGCACTGGGTGTCAACTGTAAAACTCAAGGTGAACCTGTAACTACACCGACATTATCATTCCATATTGTTCGTGCATTAATTTAGTTATCTGTTTTGATGTTTACAATGTAGCTTGGCTTGGGCTACATTACGGAAAATACACTTTTACTATATAATTTGAACTTGCCCGTGAAATCCGTGGATTCGTTTCATATTTTGGATCCGGACTCAGTCCCGATCCATATTTAACACGCTCTGGCGATGCTGTGTGGCACTGACCACCATCGGTAGGCTATCTGCCGGAGAGAGGCGGCAAAGGGGGCGCTTTGGTAGATTCTTGGAACAAAGCGAACACACGACGAGGGAATTCCTGCTGACACAAATTAAGGGAGAAAGTATTGCCCCGAGGGCTTCCTATCGTGTAACAGAAGTGTTTTGATGGCGGAGTGCGCCAGTATCGCTGTCTGTGGTTTAATTTGGGTTTCAGCTCCATTGATGGGAACTCTTCATGACCCCACGTTGTAGCACATGCTCGAATTGCAGTCTGGTTCTTTATGCAAGAACTCCCCCTGATAAAAATTTGAACAGTCAAGATTTGACACGGGCCAACGTTTGACCGAGTTTAATAGAAGCATTCAATATAACCGCCTGCATGCTGCCTACTAGTGCTCTCATTACAATGTGCCAGAATCACATGTTTTAACACCACAGTGGTAAACGGATCAACCATTAGCTCTCCGTGTTTCTTTAAGTTCTTTAGGGCTACATCAAATTTGATATAAATAGAATGAAGATTAAGCAGGTAAATTTAGGGCTTAGAGTATTTGTACCACATCCCGATGTGCATATATTCGTATACTACTACACATTAATAAATTTTTTCCACATTAATATAGTTTTTCTATAAAACCATATCACAAGGCGTATGGACGCGCATATCACAGAGAAAGGGGGAGGGCTTGTTCAGGGACACATCAATGCGTAAATACCTTATAAACAAAATTTTCACCCTGGCTGAAGATCATACCACAGGTTTTCCATAACTCAAATCAAAGCCAATATGGACTATCTTGGCGCCAATTGCACTCTTTTGGGGGGTAGAGAAATCGACCTATGAAAATGCTAAGTTCCTAAGTTTACAGTGAACAGGCTACTAAAATAATTTTGAAAACAACCATTGGAAATGGGTTTATGAGAATTGATGTTTAGTGGTTAATACTAAAAATTAGGGAAACTTACAAAATCCTGATTTTGTTTCATCCTGTTGGTTCTAAATTCTCCTGCCACATTTCTCCTGCTGATTTGATAATAGGCCTACCTCCTTTTAAGCGGTGACTGGATGTAGGCTAATTGTCCCGTTTCATCCAGCCAATATTTGAAAGATATAGGCTACACAAGGGCATATTATTCCAGTGAACAATATGGCGTCCTTATATGGGCATCAATGGAAGAAGAGAACTCGCACACCATTCTTTACCGTTGTAGAAGATAAGTTGTTTAATCCATCCCCCCCAAAAAAATAAAGTGAAAAAAGTGCTACCGAGTGAAAAGCAAACGTTTTGGTCCCAGACCTTCATCAATGCAAAACACTTTATCCTTATATGGGCGAAATTGGGCAGCGAACCAAATTATTTAATATGACCTATCTATCAAGATATATTTTATTTTATGTTATAGTCGCCAACAAGTGAATGTTGATAAGGGTATCGACATTGCAAAATTAAAGGATCTGGTTGATACGGTCAATAAAATGGTTTATTTTCCCATTGAAAACGATTGGCTATTGATATATGTTATTGTGGAAGATGTATCTAATTTAATTCAGTCGTAAATAGATCGAATACATCCACTGATTCCACCCCCACCCCTCTTCTGTTGTGACATCTTGGCGTTGAACTCGGTAAACTGGAGTTGACAGGGGGACGCTATCCAGGGATCTCCCCGGACTTGACTCGGAAATCATAATTTGACTGGTCTTTCCTCCCCTGAAAACGAGGCGCTGAACTTGTCAGGTCTAATTAAGGCGCTGAAATGTGCTTTGGCCAGAAACAGTAGGCGGTGGGACGGGGCAGTCCACACGAACTGGTTTTGTTATGGTCCAGACGAGGGAAGGTAGCGCAATGTTACGCACAGTGGGGTTTGGACTAGCACTGGAGGGGCGTTTGCGCTGTTTGCTAGTTTGTCAATTCTGTCTGCCTTGTTCTGTGGGCAAAGTGGGATAGACCAAGCGTGGACTCTGGCAGTCCGTTCTAATTGACTATGAAATTAATTAGAATAGACATTCATTAAGGTCTTTAAAGTTTGGCTAATTTTTTCACAGACTTTAAAGGTATAACAGTGGATTAATGGCTTATAGCCAATATTAACATTTATTGCATCCTAATAATTTGTGCTGCCTGCCAAGCGGATGTCAGAAAAATCGTGCAATTAATAACTGGAGAATCACCAGTGGCTGCTTATTTTTTATCATTGTGAACAGTAATGCAAGATTTTTATGAAACTTTCATCCATAGTGTCCTAAATGTGTATCCTCATCTGACTGAAAGTCTCTTAATACAATTGTCACAAATAGTCATTGAGAGCTTTTTTTTTTTTTTTAACCTTGTGTGTTTGCACGGCATTGAAACCATACATTTGAACAAATGTATGTGTGTGTGTGTCTTTGTGCGTATTTATACTCTCTATTGAATAAGATATCGAAGCCTTGAATCATCCTCTCTCTTTCAGCATAGAAAAAAAATTCAATTGTCTCCTTCTCCTTTTATTTGGAGGCATTTTGTTCTTTTAATTGAATGCAGCTTTTTTCTGGTGTTGGGCCTAAGACCCTTCAGATGTGTGACAGGCTGCTCTCCCCATTGTCAGGCGAACTGCATCTTAAAAGGAAAACAGAGAGAATAGGGAGGAGGAGAGAGAAAGGACCTTCTGTTATTTTGTGTCTTCAGGCTCGCTGCACTAGTCCATTCACGGCAAGTTGATGAACTCCTCGAAAAAGTTTATTAAGGGGAGCAAAACAATGGGAACCAAAGCCTCAGGGGCGAGCGGGCAGACAGTTTATAAACTAGCGGGTATTGTGCCTCCGAGGCAGATGCTTGAGTAGGCCTGAATGGGACCTTCAAACTGACACGATGGGGCAGGACAGCAGCATGCGATAGGGGACTTCTCGTGGCGAGGAGCGGAGAGAGAGAGAGGAGCTGTCTCCTCTGCATTAATGTACATCTGCAGTAGCAGAGCTCCTCCAAGCCAGGCCAAGAGATGGTCATGACCATGGCAAAACTGCAACTACTGTCTGCAGCCTGTTTTAGAGATGCTGGACTGAATTATTATTATTTATTTTTTTTAAGTTGTGGTAGTTTGTGGTTGTTGTTTATTGTGATGTATTGTGTGTATTATTCGGCTTTGATTCAGGACATTCTTATTATTGTATGATCAGCATTTATTTTATGAAATTTAAAACGATTCTGATTGATTTTCATGGCATTCTATCAAGAAAATGGCTTTCACACCAGTTGAGTTGGGCGCAGATAGCAACAAGTATATTCACTGCTGATAAGACTACAAGAAATATGAGCGCTTTCCCAACTCCTCTCTGTAAATGCACTTCTTATTTCTCCTCCCACTGAATCATCTCTTCTGCTCACATTTGGTCTTATATTTACTCCCCCCTAGCCTAGAATATCATAGCTCTTCTCTTTTCTTCTTTATCCTTTCTTCACCTCTTTCGTTTTGTCTGTGTCTCTTTTCTCTCTCTGGCCCCTCTCTTTGCTCTTTCCTCTTCTCCTCTCTTCATCTCTCTCTCTCCCCCTTTCTTTTTTTCTTTTTGCTTTGGCTTTCTGCCACAGCACATCACAGGAGTTGTGTGATTTGTGACCCTGGTAACCTGCACTTAATCTTCCTAAAGAGGGGGACCATCGGAGAGGCCATCTCTGCTCCCCCAGCACACTGCACTGCAGCAGGGGCACCCTTAGCCCTGGACTCTGCTCTGGCAGGTGCCATCACCATTAGCAACACAATCTCCTCCCCCTTTTCCTCCTTCTTTTCCTCCTTCTCCTCCTTTTCCAGCCTCAGAGAGGAGGTTAACTGAAACTACGAGTTGAATCAGGGAGGGAGTTCTGGGGGTAACAGTGGTAGTTAGGGGAGGCATGGGCGGAGGGGCATAGGTCTGGTGTTGGTGTTGGGGGGAGGGGGGGTTTGTGTGTGTGTGTGCGTGTGTGTGGTTGGGGGGTGGTATAAATGGGATGGGGTGGGGACAGGAGAGGATTACGCTCTGAGACAGCTATTAGCAGGGATGAGGCTTTTCTAAACAAACAAACGAAAGAAAAAAGGTGAAGAGGACAGAGGGACGAGTGAGAAAAGATCAATAATGTGTTAGCTTATGATGCCGTGCGCTGATGGCTCTGGAGTAGTGTATCGTTTTTTTTTCTTCTTTCTTGGTTATTTTATGTGAGCCCTTTTTAAAGATGTTTGTGCTTCGTATCGGCAATCCAATTTAGATTGGAGTCGGAGCAGGTATATTTATTTATTCAGCCAATGATTTGTTAAAGAGCCATGGCCTAGGTGCCTGGAGTGGGCTGTATGGTTTTTGTTTATACAGTAATGACTCACAGTAAGTGGTCTTGAAATTGTCAGTGCCTAGCATATTTGGGACATTGGTGAGAAGAACAGAGAAATAGAGTTGAAGCTGCCGCATGTATCCCTTGGGGAGTATAGACTATTTATTTTCATAGTACACAGGTATTATCAAGACCAGAGAGAAAGAGATTGGTAAATGAAATGAACAGACTGTGATGGTTGATACCCTTGTGAAGGTGTTGTCAGTAATGAGGAAAAAGTAATGTCTTCCAAATACCACTATGATATCTTTTGAAATCTCTCTCTTTTTTTAACCAAGCCAAACGACAAGATCTCATGTTGGAGTTTTGCTTCTATTTGGATGTTGAGAAAAAAAAAGAAAAAGAAAAGTAAACACTTTTACCCCAATGATATGAAAAACCCTGTTTTAATTGTTCAGCTTATGCCATGTTCTTGTAATCATTTACTTGAGTTGTCTGAAAATCAGATCAGAATGAGGAAACCTCTTTACATTTAGTGTGCTCTCCATCCCCTAAACAGTGCGGGCTATAGCTGTTTAAACCTCTCTCCTATTCGTCACAAGTTGCTGTTCATTCTTTAGTGGGTGCACACTTTCAGCGAGGTTCATCCTCAAGAGGTTTAAAGAGGCCTTCATTTGTTCCCATCAGCCCTCTCTTTTGTGTTTTTCACCCAACTTGAGCGGTGAAACCTAGTATTCACTTCAGCACCTCTTAGCAAGAGTCTTTGTGAATTCCTGCAAGTGTGCCAGCTCTTGTAGTCCTACTTGCTCAGTATAATGGGCCACCAATAAACAAGCTTGTTGTAGCTTTGTCAACGACTCCGAAAAACAATAACACCTGTTGGTCTTTAGCTAGAAAGTGCTGACCGTCCAGGCCATTTGTTGGAGTGACCAGTGAGGTCAGTGGAGGGTTGGTGAGTTTAGGAGTTCACACGCTGTTGTGTTCAGCGAGTACATGTAGTAGCAGTGGGAGAAGCTGTGCAGTTAGATGGATGTTGGGTGTATGGGAGTGCATCACATCTGAGACTTGGCACCGACTCGGCTCTCTGACAACAGGTGATGTTCCCACAAAGAGGCCTGCCACTGTGCAGTTTAAAAAAGCGCCGCCTGTGAATCGGTTCGCGTTTGCCATTTCTGAGCAGCGGGTTTTAACTGCCCGCTTTTCAACTTCTAAAAGAAGCCTTGGCACGGAGTTCGCACGCAAAACACTGTGTTGGATTCCTCCTTTCCACCCGATAACAAGCTGTGCCACTTCTTAATGTGGAAAGAGGCAAAGCACCTGTCTCTGTAAAGCCGGCCTCCACTCCATGTAACCTCACAAAGGCAATGTGCTTCGCCAGGTGTCAGACAGTGGCAGTGTATCAGCAATTTATTACAGCATTAGATGAAGCCGCAGTCTGCTTTCCCAAACCCAGTGCCAAGACGGGCCTTTAGTCACACAGACAACAGTGAAGTGTAATATTTATTGGGCAACATGTGTGTAGCCATGTCAGTGCTGTAGCCCGATGTTCAGCCATGAACCCAAACAGTCTTAGTAGAGCGAGAGATGATCTTGCTGCCATAAAAAAGATCACACAAACACAAAGGCGAAGAGAGCAACCCTATGTAATGTATGTAATATATAAGTGTTCTCCGTGTTTAGATGCTTTTGTTATGTCCCTACTCACTGAGCAGAAGACTCCTCCAATTTTAGTCTCCTCTGGTTCCCAGTGTCTCCGAGTTGTCAAAACTTTGACAGTTTGCACGCATGGGGCACTGTGTGCGCGGCAAATTATGATCTGCCTGTTTCTGTGGTAGGTCGCATTCAAAGGGACAACAAGCATTTCTTGCTAATTTTGTTACAATGGAGGGGATGCCCCACATAATGTGCAACACTAATTAAGTTTAGAGCTGGATGCCCAGCCAGTCTCCCCCTCGGTGATGAATTAGACACATTCACATCATGGTCGACTGGTTTAAAAATCACCATTAGCCCATGCTACTTAGGGCCAGAACATCGCCCATTTTATGCTTTTGATGGGCCTAGCAAATGGAATCTTCATTTGTTTCATCTGAACGTGGGGCCTGCCTGCATTGCGTTGTTGACGTCGTCGGTTTTTTTTTTTTCTCCACAAGCAACCACATTAAAAAAAAAAAAAGAAAAAAAAAGATGAACATGTTTTGGAGAGTGTTGCGAATCAGAAATGTGTCCTTTTTTGTGTTGAACTCCAAATTGAAACGCATGGGCGGTGGTCGGCTCACACTTAACAGCAACAGCAGGACCAAGCAAGCAGCAGTAGCAAGCAGCAAGCAGCAAGCAGCAGCTCACCACGCACGCCTTGCCAGTCGGGCCGACTTCAAACAGAGGCTTGACTCCCATTTTTAACTAATGGGCTTATTTATGCATCCCCTGTCACTCTCTCCTTGGGGGGAATGTGCTCCCTCTCATTTCAAGACGCTTTTTCTTCTCCCCGGTACATTCTAAAGCCCACAATATAGAGTGCAGATTTTCTGACATTAACATGGAGCACTGTGACGAGCGGCTGATGTAACTCGGCAAACAGGAAATATTAAAGAGCCCCCTCCGTGTCCCGGGGAGAGGCGTTCTGTTCTGCTCGCTTCTGCTCGCTCGCTCGGAAAACGTTTTTTATTTGAATTTTCACCAAATCTCGCTCGGGCAGGCAGACGGGCAGACGGGGGAGACGGGGAGGGAGCGGTGGAATAAGACGGAGATGGAGCCACTTGGCTCCGGGATTCCTTTTAAAAATAAAACCCCGGGCTGTCCGCTGCCACGCAACAGCTCCAGAACAGTTGTAGTAGCCCGAGTCAAGTTTTTATGACCTTTCGAGGTAAAGTGTTGTAGTACTCGCTGATGGGCAGAGACAGAACATGACAAGAAACGGCTTCCTTGGAATGTTTTGCCATCAGTTTGAAGTCAAGCTAAATGAATTTCTGTATTTTTATGTGTCTGTCATTGTGGGGACATATTTTTTCTCTTATCTGACAATCAGACAATGGTTGACTAAACACAGAGTGTAGCTCTTTTCCTATGGCTGTTTGTTATCATCTTGTGATTCATATGAGGAACAAGCGTTGACAGGAGATTTTGAGGTAACTTGTCACACTATTCGCACTGGTTTAACCACTAGACTTTTCTTTCAATTGTTTGGACCCTTTTCAACTTGTCTGACAACCATTTCTTCAACATGACTGTGTGGTGGCACGTTGAAAACACTAACTCTCTGATGATGATTTGCTATTTAAAAGGCGCTCATATCTACAGCGAGTAATTAGTATATAGCATCAGACACAGTCCGATAGTCTGTGCCTTGTCCCCCATCTCTCCGGATCTGATTTTGCCGTTGTGTAGGTAGGCATTCAGGTAAAGCCTTGCATTAGTGTTTGATTTCCTGCAAAGGCTCTGTGCAGGGAGCCCCAGGACAGACCACGGATTCGGGGGGTGGCGGGTGGTGGTGGTGGTGGTAGGTGGGGGTGGTGGTAGTTAGGCTGTTCTTCTCCACCGTAACCCAGGCTGGCATGGACCCCTTCGGGCTTCACCCTGAGTTTGCTGCCCCTCTCTTAATTTCATTACTTAAGCTGCGACCTTAATTAGCAGGAACCCAACCCCAGGAAATGAAATCCTATTTGACGCTAAAAGGAGGAAGGGAGAGATGGTGTAAAAAAAGGAAGCCTGCCCCCACCTCCACCCCCCCCCCCTCTTTACTGAACTTCATGCTGCCAATTCCCCCACCCTCACACACACACACACACACATTCACCACAATTTAAGGGCTACGAAAACAAGCAGGCAAAATGATGACCACCTCTCTCATATACTTTATAACTTCATGAAAGCGTGTCACAGTTTGGGATGGCAAATGGCAAAGCATATCAAGTGCTTCATTATGCCACAGATGCTGTTTGTGCTCTTTGTTCAGTGTTGCGCATCCGCGGTGGAGTCGTCCACTTTCTGTCTCTGTTTCTTTTCCCCCTGCATATAATCATCTGACATCAGTAGACGAGATTCTTGTTTGTTTGTTTGTTTATATTTGCTTATTTGGGCACCACTGGAGGGCATCAAAAATGAGAAAAACTCTTTTTTTTTCATGTCTTAAGTGGTCACAAAAACCTCCCACCGCCTCCATACCCCCCCTCCCTCCAGCCCTCCCCTCTGTGCCCTCCCCTCCGTCTCCGAGCCCTTCACGGCTCATATTGAGGCTCGGCGCTTCCCCCGGCGGAGAGGGGGCATGGCGAGTCAATATGTCAGCGTTTATCGATACCCCGCGGAGCAGCGCGGGCTTGTCAGGGCTCCATTCAGGCCCCTAATGGCCCCCTGTGGCGCTGTGTCTATGGGGCCTGAAAGCGCCAGAGGCCCCTGTGGCCCGCTCCCCTTGTTGAAGGTGAGGCGCGCCGCTCTCACGGATGCAGCGCGGGCCCTGCCTTCACGCCCAATGACAGCGGCCATAAAAGGAGGACCTGTGCACCTCCACTGCTCCTCTGCCTCTCGCTCTCTCTTTCTCTCTCTCTCTCTCTCTCTCTCTCTCTCTCTCTCTCTCTCTCTCTCTCCTTGAAAACCTTTTTTTCTCTCGCTTTCTGTCCTTTTTCTTTCTTTTTTGGAGACCTTTGGTGAATGAAAATGAAGCTAATTGTTTGTTGTGGGAGCCAAAGATTATACACCCCTCCCTTCTTTTTGGCTCTTTTTGGAGAATGGGGGTGCATTTTTGTTGCCCCCCCCCCTTTCTGGCTGTGGCAGTGTTGTCATCTTCTAAAGGATGTGAATGTATCCTAAAGAGAGTGAAAAAAGCATTGGAATTTTACTCGGGAATGCGCAGAGAAAAGACTGTTTTGACAAGCGCAGAGAGACACAAGCAACTATTGTTGATGGCTGTAAGCATTCTTACATGAAGGGGATGTAGTTTAGTAAAACTCTGGAGCCTGGCATTTGTTTGTAGGTCTGTTCCAGTGAAACTACAGTGATGATTTCAGGAAGTATCTCCCTCTCTGTCTCAGCTCTAACTCTGCCTGTGACATTTTAAGCAGGCCAAACACTCATCTGTGTTATGTTTTTTTTTTTTTTGCTATTTCCATTTCAAAACAAAGTCCAATCCAAACACACTGTTGGCAAAAGATCCCAAAAATGGAGCATGGCGCACACATTCTCAACTCTACAAACTAGAGAAGGCATGTTTGTGTCCCGCTTCATTCTCTCTCCTCCTTTCTCTAGTTCATTGTCTCCTTGCAACATTTTAGTCACTCTTGCAACATGTCTAAAATCAGGGAATCTTTTTATAGACACCCTTTAAACTGTTTTTATCATCTCTCGCGGCTCTGTAAGTTTGGCAAACACTTAGAGACGTGGAGAAGGAAGCACATTGAAGAGGAGTTCCGCGCCATTCTCCAAAAATGCAAATTCCTCCGTCGGTTATGTGATCTTCCTCAGCGATCCCCGCCCCCAAACCTTTCTCACCATGAGCGTTTTTTTTTTTTTTTTTTCTTGCTTGCTTGCTTGCTCGTACTAGTATCTGAGGTTCAATCCATAACAGACCTGAGGAAAGGAAGAGAGTTTTATATTCAGGCCTCAAGCCAGAAAGATTGCAGCCAGGCAGATGGATGTTGAAGATAGCAAATCAGATCGCAAACGCAAACACGGCTCATTATGGTCTGTTGGGATAATGAGTTTTTTTTTTTTTTTTGTAACACAGAGCCCCCACCAGTTCCCCAGCACCCTTCTTCCTGATGACTGACAAAAAGTATAATTGCAACATCAACTCCAACAAAAGACATGCACAAAATAAACATGTAAACAAAAAGAAAAAATAAAAAAAATACTGAAGAGAAAGAAAAAAAGATGGGCTGGTATTTTTGTCCTATGGGTATGTTGTCAGATTCACTCAACTGGTGTGATTCGGTGCTGGAAGGCTGGTCCTTTGAATGCCTACGAAATACTGGGTGCGAGGCATGATTGTGATTATGCTGGAACTAATATGCTTTTCAAAATGAGCTATTATGAGCTAATGCTGCCATACTGAAAGCCTTGCCTGGTTTTGTCCCTCTGTCTTGGGTAGTTTGCAAGGTACAGCTGATATTTAGGCCATTGGTTACGGTATTAAGAAAAAATAGGCTGCATGGAAGCTGGCGTAATGTTGAGCTAATACTGATTCAAAGGCAATCTCGCAGATGAGACTGAAGCTACTCCACCACCCTCGTGAAATCATGGAGTCTTTCTATCATTCCCTTATCCCTGACTAATTCACCGGGGTTTCAGCGATAAGTGCGTTCTTTCTATTTTGGCATTAATTTGGCTTCTCAATTGTCCTCTGCCTCACGTTCATGTATAAACATGTCAGGAACTAGTTGTCATGACATCATGTCAAATTTAGATAAACAACTCTCATGTCGACGCAACATGAGACCTTTGAGAGCTACGCTGCGAATGCCATGTTTCAAAGAGAATGACGAATTTTGCATAATTTAGCCTGAAAAAATTATGGAACAGATAATGTGTTGGAGTTTTTAGCGTCCTTTTCGCGCCACAGGCTTCACAGAGCTGTAGAGTGGATTGTGTGCAGTTGTTCACATCCTCTTCCAAGCCACCTACAAAAAGAGATGTGCCCATTGTTTGCCCAGTGGAAATCATATACATTTTTGGCTTCTTTCGATATGCAAACCTTGATACTTTTGAAATGTGTCAAACTAATAGAGCATATGTTTTATAGGACTGAGTCCACTCTGCAACCCCCTATTCAACAATATTTTCAACCTATAGCTTTGCTTTTAGCAGAACTTCCGCTTTTACTCATTGAGGATGATTTTTGGGGTTTTTGGGGGGTGGGAGGGAGTGAGTGAGGGAATCTGGGCATCCACTTTTTAATGATGCTTGTGAGGCAGGACTCCTGGCCACAGATGTTGAAGTGCTTGGCCCCTCTGCTCCTCGGCTGGAGTGTTTATGGACTCTGCAGCTGTGGACAGGAGTTGATCAGGGCCATATTACCACCCCAGACGCTCCCCTCCGGCCCGGGGGCCATGCTGGAAAAGGCCAGAGGGACGAGGCAGGGGAGGGGAGGGGAGGGGAGGAACGAGGAGAGGAGAGGAGCAGAGAGGAGGGGGAGAGAGAGAGAGAGAGAGCTGGAGGGTGCTTAAAAGACTTTTTAAAAAGCCAAAGAAAGGCGAGGGCTGGACTGAGGCGGAGCCTGAAGCTCTGGGGTCTAGATGGGGGTCGAACGGAGGGACTGTGGGGAGGGAGGGGTGGAGGTGGAGGGGGGGGGGTGGAATAGCGGGTCCTCTGGTGATGGAAATCCCATCTGCGCTGAAAGCAGAATGTGGGGTCGGGGAAGAGTAGACTGTTGCATGCTGGGAGAGGGCAGTTCTGTGACTGACGTGAACGCTAGCCAACCTGCCAAGCTCCCTGGCCAGGAACGGGCTGAGGGGCTGTGATCCGTGTGAGTCATGTTATTGGAGTCAAAATACTTATCACCAGACATCAAACGGGGCTTCTTGGGTTTGTTCTGGTCTTTATAAAGTGTATACATGAGTGCGCCTAGGCTGTTCTGAAATATTTCACATCACTGTCTAATTAAAATAATATTTCTGAAGGCAAAGTCAGTTTAGTTATATAGCATGATAAACACATAGCAGACATTTTTGTTATTTACATTTTATTTTTTTTTACTTAGTTATTTCAGAGAAATCTTTTTTTTTGTATAGAAAACGTAACGTGTCTTGATTGATCGCTGAAGGCAGGTTTGCATTTGCTAACAGGAATATGCAACGGTGTTCTCACTGTAAACGATCAAGTCCACAGACTACCTAGAACAAATTTGTTTTTTTTTCTTTTGACACCTTACAAAAGTACATGTCTGGCCTAGAACACCAAACTCTTTTTTTTTTTTTCGTTTGCACCCCCATTCTTTCTCTCATGACGAAAGGTTTGGCTCCAAAGGAGAACAGCGCTTCAGGGAAAAAAAAAAAAAAAATCTCTTTGGACCCATCTGCTTCGCACCTGCCTTATCCCTACCGGGAAGCCGCCGCATGCAAAGTCAATATCTACTTTAAAAAAAAATCGCTGGGGGGGCCCTGGAGGAAAACGCATTCCTGTCTTAATGCACTCTCAATAGGGCATAATTAAGCTCTAATTGCTTGATTAGAGTGAAGGCAAGTGTTGAGTGCTTTATCAATATCCCCCACAACCTTCAAATGGAATTACAGTGAGATTGGCATTATGAGACGGCTTAATCGGGATGTAGCGCATTGTCTTAGAACAGGGCGAACTGTTCGAGAATTGACCCCAACGCCCGTGGGGATTTTGTTTGGTGGAAGGTGCTGATTACAGAGCTGTGTTAGTTTTTTTTTTTTTCTTCTTTCATTCTTTCCGTCTTTCAATCTCTCTTGTTCTTTTATCGCGCCAGAGACATGTGTAAACAAGACTCATGCAAATTCTAATTCGAGAGCTTTTGTTTGCAGAGGGATGTAGGATGGAGTGTAAACCATGAGCGATGCTCAACTCTGTGGACTCACTCGGGCTTCAGATCTGCTCTCTCTGCTGCGCCTAAGTGCTGCATTTCCAGCCGCTGGTATAAACGTACGCAAAAGTGTGCGCACACACACACACACACACACACACACACACACACACTTATACAAATACAAATAAACACACACGATTTGTGCAGAGATCTGTGTGCACATATTAAACACTTACGCAGACACACACATGAGCGCACGGCACGCACAGAATCATTTTTTTTTTTTTTTTGTATTATTTCTTGGTGTGTTAAATTCGCAAGCAGAACCAAGCAAACAGCTGTGTCACTCTCAATTCCTGTGAAGACTGCCGGGCACCATATGTTTCCAGTTGCATTACTTGTCTGCCATAACCTATTCCGTCCTAATGGAGATCCCTGTTTCCTGAATGAAACTGAACATCCCAATCACCGGATCTGGCCAGGATGGCAAAAGATGGGGGAGAGGGGTGGGGGGGAGGGGGTGGCCTCCCTTAGCAGCTCTGTACTGGCCCCGGTAGTCTGCGGCGTCTCCGTAATCCGGCCCACAGAGGCACAGGCAGAGATGGTGGCCATCGGAGTGGAGCGCAAGATCACTGGCTAGAACTTTATCATCTGTGGACCTCCAGCGTCCATTGTGGCAGAACAAGTGTAGTCACTCAACCATTTTAGAGCACAATGAGTCTCGTCCATTGAAACCAGCGGAGCTTTTTAAACAAGACCTTACTTAGGAGGTATATCAACAGGGCTTACGTGTTACCAATGTTCAATTGCAGTTAAATAGTCACGACTATTAGGCAAATGGTTGAGGCTGTTCAAATACTCTCGTCTAAGCGAAACAAAAGGGTGTGAGCGAGGGTTAGTGAGAAGAAGATTACTAGTAATCTAGCCGAGCCGTATGTGAGGGATACTATCTGAGGAATGGAAGATGGATGTAGCAGAAGAGGAAGAAAAGGAAGAGAGACTCTCTCTCTTTTTTCCATCATGCCCACCCCACCATCAGCACCACCCCCTCCTCCTCTCCTCCCCCGCAGGGCATGGAGGTGACTTTGGGAAGTGATCTATAGACCACTGCGGCAGTCTGGAGTGCCGTCACGGCGCGTTACCGGGCGAATTACAGCTGCGCATCCTCGTGAAAACCAACAAAGGGGGGGCTCGCCGCCCTCCGTATGTACATATTCAACTTCCCATGTTCAAGGGTATTTCTTGCGTGAGAGGGTGGTCGGCCGAGGGAGTCCGGCGTTTGGAAAAAAATCAATCTTTATTAAAAGAGAGAGGGGCCGCGGGCAGAGACGGGGGAAAAGAATTGATTTAATGAATGCGGACTCATGTCCTGCGGCCCGTTGTAATCCGTTGAGAATCATTGAGCACGAGCTCGGGGGAGACAAAAAGACGATCGGAGAAGGTTCCTCGAGTGGCCTGTAATGATAGTCTCCATAAAATCCCCTAATTCCTTGTTTAATTAAACTCCGGCGCTGGCCTTGAGACAGAGCCAGTTTGGTTGGTCGTTTTCACTACTAATACGTTTTTGTCCTTTTGGGAAGGGATGGCGTTTTGCTCTTTTCTTTTCTTCCGCTTTTTTTTGTCTGTCTTCGACATGATGGAAACAAACCTTCACTTGAATGCCGCTGACACAAATGGGCAAACAATGGGCACAAACACTTACACACATGCACTTTGCTCAGTAGGACACACACACACACACACACAGACGCACAGACATACGTACATGCACACACATCGTACAACCAGCTCTCATACACATACAACCAGCTCTCCCTCTGTATGATACAATATAATATCTTTAAACATCTTTTGCTCATACATTCACACTTCTCTCATATTGCACACACACACACAAACACACAAACACACATACATACATACACTCTTCTTTTTTGGGGGTAGAAGCACAAACACACACACACACACACACACTTCTGTTTTTGTGTGGAAGCACACACACAGACACATACATACACACACACACACACACACACACACTCTCTCTCATGCAAGCCCTCCTCGAGCTGGCTTGGTTGCGTGTTTGGCAGCCGTCCAGATAGGCTCTGAGTGCCCGGCTGGCCTAACCGAGCTGGCAGTGGGGGCCGAGCAGGAGACAGGACGGAGAAGGACAGAGTCCAGCTAAAGAGATCCAGAGAACCTCAGCTGCCACGGCTGAGAGAGGGATGGAGCAGGCAGAGAGAGAGAGAGAGAGATGCAGAGAAAGAGTGAGAGATGCAGAGAAAGAAAGAGAGGGAGAGAGAGATAAAGAGGAAGAGGGAGAGAGAGCGAAAGAGAGAGAGAGATGCGGAGAAAGAAAGAGAGAGGGAGAGAGAGATACAGAGGAAGAGGGAGAGAGAGCGAAAGAGAGAGAGATGCAGAGAAAGAGTGAGCGATTCAGAGAAAGAAAGAGAGGGAGAGAGAGATACAGAGGAAGAGGGAGAGAGAGCGAAAGAGAGAGATGCGGAGAAAGAAAGAGAGTAAGTGAGAGAGAGATACAGAGAAAGAGAGGGACAAAGAGAGTGAGAGAGCAAAAAGAAGGTGGAGAGATGAATAGAAGCTGAAACAGAAAGGGAGAGAGCGAAAGAGATAGTTGATGAGAAGAGAGGGCGAAAAAGAGCACGAGCGCATCATGGAGCTTTGCCTTCCCTGAAACACCTCTGCCCGAACGGGGGAAGGTTATGAGGGGGACTTGTTTTGTTGCTGTTGTTGTTGCCAGTCTGCTGGTGTTGTTTTTTTTTTTACAGATGTCATTCTCTGTCTCTTATTTGTCTCTCCGAGCTCTGTTGCCTTTCTCTCGGCGTTTCGCACTGGCAGATGATGCAACGGCACACGGCCTAGAGCAACACTAGCAAGCCTCAAACCCAAATGTCACCATTTTTGTCATCTCAATGAGCACATGTGTAGGACTGATCTCTCTTCTGCGGCAGGATTTGTGCGTGTGTGTGTGTGTGTGTGTGTGTGTGTGTCTTTTTTTATTTATTTATTTGTTCATTTTTTTTAAGCTGGCCACATTGTGTGAAAGGCACCACAGAGGAGGTGCACAAATAAATTATGATGCAATTTTATCATGGTATCAAATCAATTATCATGGTAATGCATTGTGGTGTGTGCGGAATCCCTGGTTTGGGATGCGCCTCTTGGCCCCGAATCCAGCTCTCTGAGTCTGGCTCTGAGCAGCCAATATATATTCCCCTGGCTAAGATGCAAACGGAGCACAGCAACTGTCAACCGTGGTGCCTCTTTTTTTTTTTAGCCTGTGTGCCTTCCTGGCTGAATGACGAATGTAAAATATGTTGTAATTTATTTCTCTACAGTAGCGGGCAACACAAAGGCGCCCCGGCTCGGCTCAATGGCGCGCTAGCGCGGGTGCCGGGGCGCCGGGTTCGTATTTTCGGCAGCGCTCCTCTCGGAGGATGGCTCCAGGCTAGCGTTGGAGAATAGAGGGCCATGCAGAGGCAAGGTGTCCGCTGAAGATTAGTCTCTACCAGCACCCACCTCCCCGCCACTCACCACCCCCACTCCACTCACACACACACACACACTCTCTCTCTCACACTCACACACACACTCACACTCACACTCACACACTCTCCAGCCTTCTCCACTCCAGCCCCAGGGCCTCGCTGCCTCCTCTGATGCTGGATGGGGCTTTTTGAAGACCACTTCCTGTTTAAATGACATCTCAACAGATTGAAATTATATTGAGATTGAGGTTTTTGTTGTTGTAGTTGTTGTTGTTGTTGTTGTAGTGGTGGTGGTTGAGGTGATGTAAGCTTAGTAATAGCCAGATATGTTGCAGAGAGAGTGGTTTGGAGATGAGCTGTTTAGTGAACACCTTCACAGAGTTTGGCCATTTATTTAAAACTCTTTCACCATGTCTTGCTATCACTCGGGGGAATCAGTTCCATCAAAAAAGAATCATGGTTTCACTACAGATGGAATATAACAAACAGTTTGTTACACAAATGTGCTGAATCGATTGCTCTAACATAGATGGATCACCCGTTTTTACCTGTGCAAAATTAGAACCGACTGTTGAAAACTAACCCAGATTAAGACTGGATGTGTACTTATCTGGGTGAAGACTTATGCATTCATGTGTTCACCTGAAGTGTGTTCAAATTCTTTGAACAGAGACGAACATTCACAGTGAACATGTTTGTCCAAACAGACATATTTGCAATATTTTTTTAAAAACATTCCATCTCAGTGGTAACTCTCTGTCCAACTCCCAACATGTTTCGCAGAGAACTACTTCCTCAAACTGTTTGACAGTGTTTTGCAAGCGATCGTGGAAAACTCAAGGCAAACAGAAAAAAAACAATTTGCAAACGTTAAAGAACGTTCGCCTATGTTTTTTGAATTTGAACGCACCTCTTGATGTCAGGTAACGTCCTTCGTTCCCCTGCTGCAGGTAACCGCACCGACGAGGGCTCGGACGTGGAGTCGGAGCCGGACCTGCCCCTGAAGAGGAAGCAGCGTCGCAGCCGGACCACCTTCACGGCCGAGCAGCTGGAGGAGCTGGAGAAGGCCTTCGAGCGCACGCACTACCCCGACATCTACACCCGGGAGGAGCTGGCCCAGAGGACCAAGCTCACAGAGGCGCGCGTGCAGGTCAGACTGACGCCTTCACACACACACACACACATACACACACACATATATATATATGCACAATCAAACGCACACACGCACACACGCACACACGCACACACGCCTACACGCCTACACACACACACACACACACACACACACACACAGAGAGAGAAATACACTTTCAAACATGCAAACATAAAAATATGAACAAATGTGTGTGCTCATACTGATAAAACAGTCACACAGAAGACAGACGCACAAAAAGTAACCCCAGAGATGATGAATTCATGCACAAACCGTCATTTAATACAACATGAATATGCACATAAAAAGTGCATTAAAAATACATGACATCAGCAGCTGAACTCAGTCATATGCTATATAGCGTATAGGTCAGACATACAATGCTTCTTATATACCGGTACATAAATCTGCAACCATATGGAAACGGACACATATGTTGAACATACAAACACACGTGTACACACATACATGCACACACACACACACACACACACACACACACACACACACATGCACACACAAAAGCAGGTGTGTACTGACGGCCAAGCCACAAGCTTTGGCCACATCCGCGGAGGACCGTTACCTCCACACTGCTCTGTGGTAGTCCCACGAAGCATCAGTGATGTGTGCGCTCCTCCCGTGATAGATGGCCCCTGTGGAACAATCGCTCCGGCCAGGTTTACGCAGCTGCGAGCTGAGCCATGAATCATCTGGAATTGCCTGACTACATCACACCTTCCCCATTTGCTATCTGTTTGGGGGCCTGGAAGGCCTTGCCCTCTTTTCACGGGCCCTGGGACGCGAAGGAAATCAGGTCCGACGTGGAGGTTTTTCGAGTTCATTTTCGATGGAGCTCAATCAAATCAGTGGCACGCTCTCTCTCTCTCTCTCTCTCTCTCTCTCTCTCTCTCTCTCTCTCTCTCTCTCTCTCTACGTTGAGGCCTCGGTTGAATGGCCCACGAACAAATTTGCAGCCTTATTAGGTTATTGAATGGAGATGCGGAGAGAGTAGAGGGAGGGAGGAAGGGAGGAGAGGGAGGGAGGAAGGGAGGAGAGGGTGGGAGAGGGTGAAGAGTTCCCCTGGCAGGTGTCCATGTACTGCCCGGAGGGGAAGTGAGCTAAGGGGGCAGATGGTAGACCATGAGTAAGGGTGAGCGTAAAGGTTAGCCTCGCTTAGACAACAGAGGGGATGAAGTGGGACCTCAGAGGGAGCTCAGAGCTTCAGAGAACACGAAGAACAGGTTGTACCTCAGGGAGTGAACTTCAGAGGTGGTACCTCCCAGGAACAGAAAAAAACAAGGCGGAACCACAGAGAATGTAAAGATGAGGTGGTTCTCAACCTCACAATAAAGTTCCTCAGAGGGTCTCAAAAGCACCTTGGAGAACAAACGGCCACAAGTGCAGTCAGACCTTGGAGAATAATTGCCACTTATCAGGGTTAAGGTTAACATTACTGGGATCTCTCATGAAAGACTGTCTAAAGTTTCACAAAATAAAACATCTTATTTTTAAAATAAAACAATGACGATATTTGTCTCGGCTGAATGTGAAGCTGATGGATGAGTCACCACTAGTTTTGCTCGTGTACTTTTCACTTATTAGTTCCACTCTGAGTAATATAACTGCATCCAGAGAGCTTAAGACTAATATATAAGTCATACTTTTATGGGCCATGTAGCCTATTCATAGGCCCTGTGTAGAAATACTTGTATGCAGAGTAGTTTGCTTGGCATCTATAATCCAATATGCTTCCAGTGGAAGGGAATACCGTTTTGATGGATGATGTTTATTTTTCCTGAATGGATCTTAAAGAAGGTCCAGCTGGGCCAGAACAGAAGCACTCAGTTGGGCCTAACATAATTGTGGGAATGAGAACAGTGCCAGCTGAATTTGCATAAATGCATTTGGATATGACCGTGTAATTTTAAATTGGACAGAGATAATTGCCATGTCCTTCCTTCTTTTCCTCCAAGTCTTTTACTGGCCTCTACTTCTCTGACATCTTTACTACCTATCAGAGACATTAGATGGACTTTTTATCCGTGCATCCAGTGGAGATTTTTTTTGTTGTTTTTTTTTTGTACCTGGACTTCTCTGTGATGTTAATGTCTGTGCAGATGTTGGCATGTATTACGGAAGAAGGGAGGCTTTTCTGTCAGCCTGGCAGTTTTTATGCAACACCCAGCGCAAATAGAGTAGACTTATAGCAACAGCTGTGCCAAAGAATGAGAGAGAGAGAGAGAGAGGGAGGAAAATGGAGAAAGAATGGAGGTGAAGAAGATGGAGTGAGCGAAGGAGAGCAGGGGTTCTGTGTGTGTATGTGTGGGGGGGGGGGGGTTGATGGAGGATTTGGTGGTGGTGGTGGGGGTCCGATGCATTCCTGATGGATTTCTCATTTGGGCCCTGGGTCAGGATCTCTTCCCAGGCCTTTAAAGGCGTCCGCTGCCGCCGCCGCCGCTTGTAAACCCTTCCACATATCAGAGAGGAGCCCCAAGAGTCCCCCGGGACCCCACGGCTCGACAACAACATTAATCAATCAAGCCCTCGTAAAAAAAGAGAGGGGAGGTAGCTGGGAGGCCATTCTCATTTTACTTCACTCTTCTGCCCGACTCCCCTCCTTTTCTCTCTCTCTCTCTCTCTGCTTCTCCCTTTCTCTATCCTCCTCCTTCCTCTAGTACTACTACTATTTCTTCTTCTTCTTCTTCTACTACTTCTACTTCTACTTCTACTTCTCATTCTTCTTGTTCCTCTTCTACTTCTTCTTCTTCTTCTTCTTCTTCTTCTTCTCCCCCCTTCACCTTCCACCTTCCACCTTCTCCTTTATAGTCTATCTCTCTTGTCCCCCCAAACACACACACACACACACTTGGTTCTGTCCTTCTCTGGACCCTTGTCCTGTCCAGCACGCATGCAGAGCAAGGAGGGGCTAACCGATTCCACATATGTCTCTGTCCGTCTCGCAAAACCTCAAGAAAGAAGACATATGTGTCTAAACGGTTGGCCCGGCCTGCTCTGGGGAGGATGCTGAGAGATTTATCTTATGCTTGTTTGTTTGCAATATATTACGGAGCGGAGTGTATCAGAGGGCTGCTCGCAGACAGACGGGGACATGGCTAGACAAAGGGAACATTGACTTCAAATTTATTTGACAGATGCGTTGAGAGGAAGGGATCACGGGAGAGGAGCTCCACATGTGGCCGTGTCTGGATTTATTTAGTGAGATGTGTCATTTGTTGAGTCGTACCAGAGGAAACTCCTGTCTGCGGCGATGGAAGTAGTAGTGGATAGTCGTCGGGATCTACGATGGCAAGAGCTGGTTTCTATTTTAGTGCTTTTCGCTCTAAGTTCCCCCTAGTGCAGTGCTAACAGGATAATTAGCAGTAACAATGGTTGTGATTGGTTTAAGTGGGGAAGTACAGAGTGTCCAATTGACCAGTGAAAGGCCATGTGTTTAGCTCGAACAACCGACCGTTTGTGTCTTGTCAACGCAAAACACTTTCCACACGCATGCACAATCATTCGCTGGGGTCAGTTGACCGTTTCCCGGCCGTGCTTTGCGGAACGTTCTGCAGAGCTCCGCTCCTCAGATTTGCCGTGTGTTCGCGGTAGTCATGCAAATGAGAGAGGGTTTAGCGTGGCGAGGTGGCAATGTGAGGGAGGCAAAGGAACAAGGCGAGGAACACGTCACTCCCCCTCTGTTTTTAGGCAGGGCAGCTAAAGGATGTCATGTGAGCAGCGCCGAGGTATTTGAGTCATGGATATAATTTGTTAATGCAATTTTCCTTATAATCTAATTCCGAAACGCTTTGAAAATCTCCAAAGGTCAACTCAAACTTAATTTTCCTAAAAGGTCACTCTAAGAAAGTGACTCTGGTTAACCAAAGTAAATAATGGCCATGGGTCTTCAATGTTGTCCAGGACAGTGCCCGTAGGGAGCTGGATAGGATGGGATGAGGGGAGGTGGGGGTGATAGTGAGACTGTGAAGACTATTGTGTGTGTTTCTCTCTCTATCCCTCTCTCGCTCATTTTCTCTCCATCTGCCCTTTTTATCTCCCTAACAGTCATGGTCACTTTTATCACATTTTTTTTCCCGCTTCCCCCCCCCCGCAACTTTTGTTGTGGATCCTCACGATCTGTTGATGTTGTCATGCGGCGTACAAAATGCTGTTGACCACAGGCCAATCACGCCTGCCCCAGTAAGTCCCAAAATAGAACTGAGTATACTAGCGGCAGGATACGCTGGTATCCTTGTTCTGTAGCATCCTTTCCTCCGGCATACTAAGTGGTGACACTAACTGCTACACTGCCATGCCCAGTTTGGTAACAGGTGGTGCGGTTTACCATCTGTCAGTAATACCCATGTTTAATTATAACCCATCAACGGCCCACAAGATGCCTTCCTGGATATGATCGCTATAAAGAAACATCCGAATGTTTTAATAGGATCTGGTCTAAAATGTGTGAGCTTCCTGTTGGAATTCACCTGCCTCTGGTACATCATGAGATCCCACAGGAAGTGAAATGACCGTGCGGTAAAGGACAGGCCCACTTCTCTCTCTGTCCCTATCAGTGCGCTTGCAGTAAGGCGGGGATCACATTAGCCAGCGGCAGCGGCAAGCATAACACAACGCTCAGACCATAATAATAAATCTAAACATTCTATTGTTGCTACGTCCTTAGACGAATCTGATCGGTTAAAATACCTAAACATTCTAAATGTGATTGTGATGAGCCGAGCGTTGCGCTTCAAAGTTGAACCAAGTTCAACTCCCAGTTTGCTCAACGCTAGCGTTACGCCAGCGTTGTCACCGTTCCGCTGCCGAACCATAGAGAACAATAGGAAACCTGCCGCTTGCCGCTGGCTAGTGTGATCCCCGCCTAAGAGCGCGTGCTGGTTGAGGTCCGCTGGTGGATAGACGAGAGGATGAGCAATCTGCCTTGAGTTGGACCTTTGGCCCTCAGCAGAGAGCAGAACAGAACAGCTGCGCAGAGAGAGAGAGAGAGGGGGGGGGAGGAGAGAGAGAGAGAGAGAGGGAGAGATAGAGGGGGGGTAGAGGGGGAGAGAGAGAGAGGCCAGAGGGGTGAATGGGAGACCAGAAGAGGAAGCACACCCACTCACACTGCACACAACACACACCAGTCTCACTAACCATTAGCACACACCCACTCACACTGCGCACAACACAACACAACACACACCAGTCTCACTAACCATTAACACACATACACACATACACACTGCACAACACACACATCAGTCTCACTAACCATCTGCATGCACACAGACACAGACACAGACACAGGTCATACTCAGTCATGTGCTCATTCAGAAGCATGTCGTATGCAAACACACACTCTCCTACATATCCCATGGAAGCATCCTCTCTGAAGTGGACTTGTGTAGCTTCCCGTGGGAGACACTGAGATCACAAACTATTTGCTCTCTGCAGCTGCCTCAGTTAGAGCTGCCATTGTTTGAGTTGTGCAATGTGGTTGTGTGTGTGTGGTTGTGTGTGGTTGTGTGTGTGTGTGTGTTTGTGTGTGTGTGTGTGTGTGTGGTTATTTGTGTGTGTGTTTGGTTGTTTTTATGGCTCATGCTTGTGCTCATGTGGTTGCATTCTGACCATCTCGGCCGCGGTGGTGATTTGTAGTCATTCGGTCCTTGGTGGTGTGGTTAGCTATGTTGTCCTCTCCGTGGACCTCTCCGTGTGCTTTCTGGCTGTGGTCTGACCAACTGTAGACTGCACCTAGACGAGAGTCCCACGCCACGTCCGATGGCTTACTGAGTCTTTATGAGAGAGCCTTAATGCAGAGCTGTGATAATGGGCTCTCACCTTTCACCCCCATGTGCAGCATCACGCCCATCCAGACCACTGGTGGTGTTTGTTCATATCGGGACTGTTGTTTTGAGTGCAGATGTATTGGGTGACTGTTGACGTTTTGGGTCAGTGACCGTAATGTTCAGTGTTTTAGCATCTCCAGTGTACCCCCCTACACACACACACCACACACACACACACACACACACACACACACACACACACACACACACACACACACACAGAGCGTGACCTCTCAGTTCTGTTGGACCCTTTAGTCCATCCGTCTTTATTAGGCGCGGCTGTCCCTGCACAACACAGCTACTAGCAGGCCTCCGTTGCGAAGACACTTAACACATAGAAAGCACACACACACACACACACACACACACACACGCACATATCAACACTCACTCACACGCATACACACCCAAATGTACACACGCAGAGAGAAACGCACACGCATACGCACGCACACACACACACACACGCACACACGCACGCACACACGCACACACACACACACACACACACACTCCTACTCCTCATCACCCTTCTCTGCGGGGGTTTGTTTTTATCACCCCGGCTGACTAACTGAGGGATCTGAGTCATATCTCACTGGAAAGGAGAGGAGACCTCACTGGTTGGCCTGCTGTGGGACTGTGGAGTGTGGGAGAACAGCCACAGGACCCCCCCTCTCTTTCTCTCTCTCTCTCCCTCCTCTCCTTCTATCTCTTCTACCTTGGCTACCCAGTCCATCACAGGGTGAGGAGGTAGAGAGATGGAGAGAGAGAGAAACAGAGAGAGAGAGAGAAAGAGAGAGAGGGTGACTGGGACATTAATGCTCCTTGACACTCACCCAACAGGAGCCAGGCATGCGAGTTATTCACCCCGCTGCTAAGTGTGTGAGAGTGCGGTCTGTCTACATGCCTCTGAAGTGCTGGCCAGGTGGCAGGGCAGCGGAGAGCAGACAACAAAGAGGTAGAACAAGAGAGAGAGAGAGAGAGAGAGAGGGAGAGAGGGAGAGAGAGGGAGAGAGAGGGAGAGAGAGAGTGTAGAGTCAGTGAGAATGAGAGAGAGAGCAAACATGAGAAGGGAGAGAAAGAGGGAAAAGAGAGTTAGAATAGGGAGACGGTGCCGTGAGTATAAATCAGTGATCCCAGAAGAGCTCGTGTCCATTCCCCTGGACTGGAGCTGAAGTTTACTAGACGCTGCACCTCTGTGAAGTCCCCACACAGCCACATCTTTGGTGCCCTCTTTCTCTCTCTCCCTCTCTCTTTCTCTCTCTCTCACTCTTTTTCTCTCTCTCCCTGTCTTTCTCTCTGACTCCCTCTCTCTCTCCCTCCCTCTCTCTCTCGCTCTCTCTCTCTCAGACTCTCTCTCACACACACACACACACACACACTCACAGACACACACACATAGATCCCCTTTCATCAGCAGTAAACATTTTGCATGTCGCTATTATACTTAGTGAAATCTAATAAGGTATAAGCATCGCCTTTTATGAAGCGTAAAAATCAATTTGGCAAGAAGTTTTCTCTCCCGCTCTCGATCCGGGAGTTTGGCTGCTAGCATCCTCGTGCCACTCGAGTGCAGAGAAGAGAAACATGGATACTGCGCCCCCATGGCATCCATTATTTATTAAAGATTAGAAGTGCATGCATTATGATAAATATACAGATCTGCTGAAATACGATGAATGGAAGTCTAAGCCATTTCTTTGTTGTATCTTAATGAATGTGATCATTGGTGGCATCATTTTTTGTTATCATAGAGAGTAGAAGGTAATCACTATACTGTGCTGTGTGGGGATAGATTTCCAACAGGGAGTGGGAGGAGGAGGCAGAATTCCCACAATTCCCTCCTTCTGTCCGACAAGCCGGGGTTCTGGGAGCCCGTCTTTATGCCGTATAAAGGAATAAATGGGATTTATACAGATTGAGGCGGAAAGAAATTGTTGCAAATGTATCCCTGTGAATTTTCTAACAGTTTCTTATTATTCCATTTGAAATGAGTGCCTTTTTAGGGCCTGTGTACATCTGATACTTATCAAGCTAATCCTGCTCCCCACACTCATGCTCACACTCCTAGCTACTTTAATTAGCATAGTGCCAGACTGGCAGGGAAGAAAGAGATGGAGAGAGAGCGAGAGAGAGAGAGAGAGAGAGGGAGAGTGAGAGAGCAAGAGCAAGACAGAGAGAGAGAGAGATAAAGAGCTAGAGGGTGGGTGGTAGGGTTGTCTGGAGATTAGCTCCATGTTCTTAAAGGCAGTTCAATCCAAAATCCGAAAGCTGTCTGCAAGAAATGATGGTTGTAAAGTGTTTTCGTATTGAAAGTAACAATGTGACTGACCAGATATATGTCACAATATATGATGGCTTTTCAGGTGTTGTGCCTGAAGATTGGTGTGAAAATGCAAACAAGACGTGTGATGTAATCTTACACCATCAATATTTCCTCAACAGTAGCAGGATTCGATCTTATTTTCTCTATTTTATCATAGTTGTGTTCTTTTATAGCCTGTATTGAGTTGTATTGTGTGTAGTGGTGTAGTGGTGTGGCAGGATTGGATCTGCTCTTCCGATGACTCCAGGGCCTTTATGGAGATGGTCCTCTTGAGGGACTGAGTTGAATTGTCTAGTGCCATTGAGGAAGCAGACGTGCGTATGTCTGGCCTGAGACAGCACGGCTTCCCATCCCGCAGATAGGAA
>NC_085002.1:24531037-24543537 GCF_963854185.1 Sardina pilchardus | reverse complement strand
CTCAGGCACTTGGACACCCAGGAGCACATCATTCAACCTGCTAGAGGCACACTCTGCACTGCATTAGACACACACGCACACACACACACATGAACACACACACACACACACACACACACCACTTTCACTGAAAACTCCATACCTTTCCTGCTGTTGTCTCCATCTTCCACTAAGCTCTCCTCCATTCCCTCCTCTCCAGGTGTGGTTCAGCAACCGAAGAGCCAGGTGGCGTAAGCAAGCGGGAGCCAACCAGCTCGCTGCGTTCAACCATCTCCTGCCAGGCGGCTTCCCCCCCACCGGAATGCCCACTCTACCCACGTACCAGCTGCCTGAGTCCGGCTACCCCAGCACCACCCTCTCACAAGGTGAGAACCTCGCCATCCTCTGCCAAAGGGCATCGTTGTGTGGATGAGGTCTGAAGAGTTTGGAGAAGCATGCCTCGTGAAGTGGAAAATATGTGCTTTTCAAATACAAGTGAAGCTGAAACACTGTAATACACTCTACACTAGCATCGCCATTCTGTTATCTGCAATCTGATGTTATGATGTGGGGGGGTCAACAGCACTAGCATGAATGTTCCACAAAATGTGGCACACAGCAGCCTGAATCACAGGGATTAGACCCCAAAAGCGTTATTAGCTGTAGCCTAATGCATCCTGGGTTCTTCTCATGCGTCTTTTTATCTTATCCTCCCTTCCTTCCTTTTGCGGTCCTCCAGCTCGTTCCCACTGATCTAACTAAAGAATGATGGGGCGGCAACAATGGGATGGTCTATCCAGTGTTCTTTATAAATCAGTGAGAACGAGCCCGGGGCCTGAGGATCGAGGATCGAGGATCAAGGAGAGAAGTTGAGAAGGGGCCACTGCGTATTTGCATTCACCTGTGTATTTGCATTCACCTGTGTATTTGCATTCACCTGTGCATTTCACGCGAGTCGCACCTGTTCCCATTCTCACCTGTTCCCATTCTCACCTGTTCACGTTCTCACCTGTTCTCCTCTGCCCCCCCCCCTCGGCGGGCACATCAGATGGCAGCAGCACGCTGCACCGGCCCCAGCCGCTGCCCCCGTCCTCCATGCACCAGAGCGGGCTCTCCGCCGACGGCAGCTCCGCCTACGGCCTGTCGTCAGCCAATCGGCACGGCTTCTCCAGCTACTCCGACACCTTCATGAGCCCCTCGGCCTCCGGCAACCACATGAACCCCGTCAGCAACGGCCTGTCCCCACAGGTACGTGCTCTGGACACACACACACACACACACACACACACACTCACACACACACATACTCACTCATTCCCACACGCACACACACACACACACACAAAATGGTTCATAGTGCTGCACTATTGCATTATGTGCCTGGCTAGTACAATATTACTCACTCATTAAGTAGTGTACGTACACACACACACACACACACACACACACACACCAAAGCCTTTTCCTCTCAGACTTCTCTTTCCATTGCATCCTCTGCATCCTCAGGTGCTTCCTCCCTTCTCAACTTTCAGCTGAGTGCATACAGTACTGTACATTGGGCATTTAATGTTACACACATCATGTTGTAAAAAGTCATGTCAAGTTTTGGCCCAGTGATATGTCACAAAATATACTTGTGATGTACCTGCTATTATTTTTTAGTCATGGAAGGACACTTTTAAACCCTGACTCTTAACGATCGTATAGAAGGAATGAGGAAGAGTTGGAGAGGATATGAACATTTTCAGCTTATGAGGAGGATTCCCTTTTATCTATAGTGTCACCTATTGTGGTCATTTTCAGGACTTTCGTCCCGGATAGAGATTTTGGCACCCATCCCACGTTGTTCAATGGGGTCACATTAGTCTAGAACAGTTGAGATATTCTCCGCTAAATGAAGCGCATACACATCTTACACCGGACCTCTACTATTTGTTGCTTTTGCCCAGACTGCACTACCAATGCCCTTCTTGCTCCATCTTGGCTCCATCTTGGCTCCAACAGTTCCAACCTCTTGTCTTGTCCAGATAGCTGTGTGGGCTGCTGCCTCTGTCCTCGTCAGCGCAGCTCATTTATCCAGCTGGTGGGCCTCACGCTTGGGCGTCCGCCATAAAGTTTTTTTTATAGACTTCCCCCCGCACATTACTGTAATTGGTTGAACGTCAATAAATTAGCTCTCGTCGCGATAGCCACCAGCATCTGCCAGACGCCAAAGCACTGTTGCGATTGTCTGCGCAAAGTTTCTAGGGACGCCCAAATCCTTCTTATAACACTGGGAACAGATCGCAATGTAAGACTCTGAATTAAAAAGACACCCCCCATCCCCCCCCCCCCCACCCCCGCAACTCCTCATTACACTAAGCTCATAATTGTTTGGAGATGGCGGATTCCGTCGTAATTAGCAATGTTATTGCAATTTTTCTGAAATGGACGGGAAAAAAAGACTAACAAGACTGTATTCTTAAGAGTGCTGTGGATGGGATGTGGAGGGCTTTGGTGCCGAGGTGCGTTGTGAGTAGTGTCTTCCATTCATCGCATTCCTCTCCTCTCCTCTCCTCTCTCCTCTCCTCGTTTTCCTTCTCCTCCTCCTCTTTATTTCCTGGAGAAAGCAGTGAAGAGCATTACTAAATGTAATTAGATGCCCTGCTGTCCTAATTGGCATTTGAGTCAATGGAAGGCATTAGAGGCGTATTTAGCTGTGCAATTTTACCCCTCTGTTTAACACGTAACAGCAGCTGCGCATGCTTGTGTGTATATTCACATGTGGGTGTGTTTAAGAGTGTGACACTCATTACTAGTGTGTGTTTGTGTGTGTGTGTGTGTGTGTGTGTGTGTGTGTGTGTGTGTGTGTGTGTGTGTGTGTGTGTGTGTGTGTGTGTGTGTGTGTGTGTGTGTGTGTGTGTGTGTGTGTGTGTGTGTGTGTGTGTGTGTGTGTGTGTGTGTGTGTAATGTGTCTGTATGTCTTGTTAGAGATGACAAGGATTCTCCTTGTTATCCTGTCTTGGCCCTTCCCTAATGAACGTTTTCAATGAGGCTTCTTTTAGGAGGGCTTGGTTCCTAAATACCTCATAACAGCCTCACGCAGAAATGGTATTGATGCAAATCGCATGTGAGGAGAGAATTATGCACAATTACCCATCAATACCGGACAGTCTTGCCGACCCTTACCAACAAGATGTAGCTAACAAGCAGAAAATAAGATTGAAATGGTGTGTAAAGAGTTGAAAATGAATTTCAATGCTGCATTTGTTCGCAATTACCCCCTCGTTCGTCGGTAGTTTTTTTGTCTCTCTCTTTCTTTCTTTCTCTCCCTTCCCTCCTCTCTCCCGTCTTTAATTTTTTTTTTTTCTTTTTTCATATTATCCGAGCAGATTGGAAACATTCTCGGTATTACGCGCTCTTTCTGCGGAGAAGAAAGAGTTGCGGATTTTTGCGACAAAAGGAGATTTTGTGCGGCGCGTCATCATCAGGGGATAACACGGGTGTCTGACGGCGGCCGCGATTGTTAGCGGTGCCACCGCGGCTTAGGGCTCGCTAATACGCACCCTGCAAACCTGCATAAATGCGTGCAACATGCAGGGGCTTTCCCCCCTCCCTGTTAATGGGGCTATTTAGCACCGGATATGGAGTTAGAGCGGCTACAGTAATGCAGTGTGTGTGTGTGTGTGTGTGTGTGTGTGTGTGTGTGTGTGTGTGTGTGTGTACTCTCCTTCTGCGCAGACACTTGCGTGTGCAAATACACACAAGAAAATGCACATAGACACACATAGTGTACATTTATTAGGCACACACACTCACACACATACACCCGTTCAACAAAGCACACACTCACATGTTTAAACATCACACTCTTAGACAAGTCTCTCTCTCTCTCTCTCTCTCTCTCTCTCTCTCTCGCTCAAACACACACGCTCACACACACACACAGACACACACACGCGCACACACACACACATACAGTACACACACACACAAACACCATGTTACAGAGATAATAAATGTTTCCTTTTTGACACCAGGGATTACAGTGGCAGAAGCCTTTGGGCAACATTGGAAGCAAATTTAATTTTTTTATCTTGTATTAGAAGGTTCCTTTTATATTTATTCATTAATACCTAACACAAAAAAAGTGTATTTTTGCATTTCAATTGATAAGGTAAAATTCTATTGCATAATTAAATCATACATTCTGAAGGATTTTTTAGTTATTTGATAAAATGCTGATAAATCCTTACTTTATTTAACAAAACAAGTTAAAACAGTGGTGTGGGGTAGAACATTTGCTTGTGTTGTGTGTGTCAGTATACTGTAAGTTTGTGTGTACACTTGTCAGTATAAGTTGGTGTGCATTGCCACCTGCTATAAGGCTGCAAGGACAGAAAATGAGAGCCCACTGCTCCATCCAACATCTTTTCATTCTTATCCTCCTGCAGTGCAATCTTCTGTTAATTGCATGTCTGTGGTTGAGAATAATGGCTGAAACGTCTGCTCCGTTTCAGTGAAAACCTTTTTCAGCAAAGACTTAAGTCTACAATTTTCAGAGTGCAAACTTCCTCCTCTGATATCTTTTTGTTTTGTCATACCTGTTTAAAAAAGACTATCATCTAGAATGCAACAGTACACCCCTACCTTCTTATCCTCCTGCAACTTCCTCCTCTCCCATCCCAGCATGCAACTGTGCTGGGTGACAGACCTCAGTCCCCTCTCGTATCATAGGTGTGTGTCCCCTCTCCTCTGCCAGAGATGCAGCAGCCTCACCTCTCAGCACCTGTCAGTGCTCATCATAGCAGAGTTTCATCAAGCTGCCTACAGACACACACGCGCGCGCGCACGCACACACATATACACGTGCACACAAACACACACAGACACACTTAGACACACATGCACACATACTCACTCACATACTCACTAACAAACAGACAAACACACACACGTACACACACACACTCTCACGCACAGAGTCTCTCTCTCTCTCTCTCTCTCTCTTAGAATTCCACATGCAATACCCACACTCTCTCTCCTTCACATGTACACACACACACACACACACACACACACACACACACACACACACACACACACACACACACATGCATCTCCCTGCTAAAAAAGCCAATTCATTTAGAAGTGGTGCACTTTCCCATCCTCTTCAAGATGGAAGTGGCGATCCGATATTGCGGCTTTGCAGACAACATCTGTTTGGAGGAGATATGCTCGTGTTGTCTGGACACGGCGGCTATTCCTGCCCATGTTCGCCGCTGATGGGCAGGCGCTTTACCAGCGCAAGATTGGCCAAATGTCATGATTCCTGGTAAATGGGTTCGGGGGGCGGACCAGCTGCTAGGGCCGGGGTAATGGAATCCTGTGGTGTTTCCACAGCACCCTGACAGATGCTGGAGGTCCTCCACAATCCCGTAACCCCTCCCGACACCGCGCACATTTTCTCATTTACGGGCCGCCGGGGAGAGCCATCGCTGTGGCAGGCACTTGTGGTTGTTGTTGCCGGTTTTATGAGTTTGGCTGGAGTGATGCTATGTCAAGGGTGAGCTGTATTAAGTGATGCTTGGCTGGGCCAGAGGTATGGACCGATTTCTTTCTCTCTCTCTCTCTTTCTCTCTCTCTCTCCTTCCCTCTCCAATGTCATTCCCTCTCTCTTTCTCTCTTCCCTTCTTCTCTCATTTTTTTTCTCCTGGAAGTAGGTTTGGTTTCACTTTGTTTCTCAGCAGGAGTTGGATGGGAAGGACATGGGCTTGGACTCCTCGTATGAACCAGAAGTCTAGGCGGGGGACCACATTCTCCTATTATTATTTTTTTTATTTTTGCCGTTTCTTCTCTGCTGCACGATGGAGCGATTATTTTTTCCCCTTCATCCTTCCAGACGACACCATGCGGCCTTCAAGGCTAAGGGACTGATTCCCTTTTTTCTTCTCTTCCCAAGGAGACAAATATCTCCGATCGTGTTTGTTTTCCAAACAAGAGATTTCCAAACTCCTAGGCTGTTCTGATGACCCTTTAAGTGTCCTGGCTGATATAGCTAATGCACTCCCGCATGTTGCGGCCAAGCAGAAAATTGCTGATTGATGTTATCGGGCGCAGGGAGATCGGGCCTCTCCTTTGGCTCTTTTTTATTTGCTTTGTCATTCTTAGGCCAAGAAACAATTTGCCAGGCCAAGTTTCAGCATGAACATGGCTCCTTAGACACACACACACTCACAAACACACACACACACGCACACACACACACACACACACACGCACACACACACACTCTCTCTCACTCACACACAGTGTCTGAGTCGGTCTTAACGTGTGTTAGATGTGGGAGTTGTCTTCTTCACTCCTGTGCACTGCGGTGCGGGGACAGACGAGGACCCCTACTGGTTCGTGGGAGAGGAACACCGCTGCCCCACATCCCCACTGCAGTCTGAACCCTCACACAGACACACACGCTGACTCTGGAGGCGCTTAGGCTTGGTCTGGACAGGGTCTGGGCCACGTCTGGCCCTGATCTGGCATGAGCCTGAATTCATTTTAGCCCAGATAGGACATGGATCAGGCCCATATCAATGTACCACATGGACGCCAGCTCTCAGCCGGGGATCTTCGGTCAGACATTATGGGCCCTTGTCATTCGTCTTTTTTATCTATCCTCCCTTCCTTCCTCGCTCCTCGTTCCCACTGATCTACATAAAGAATGATGGGGCGGCAACAATGGGATAGTCTATCCAGAGTTCTTTATAGATCAGTGGGAACGAGCCGGAGGACCGAAGAAGGAAGGAAGGGATGGAGGATGGATAAAAAGACGAATGAGAAGGGCCCTATGTGTGTTCTTCGGCTGGGGTCAAGACGAAGAGCCTGTGTTCAAACAAAGACTACTAAGTTGCTACTGCGTGGTCACTAAGTAGTGTGTAAGCGATCTGACAGAGGCAGACTTTGGCCCTGAGTGTCGTCTTGCTCCCAAACATGCTTCTGCACAGGGAGAGGCTTCTGGGGACTGTTTTGACCAGACACAATGGAAACCGGTGTCTGTATCATCTGTACACGCTGTAAATCAATGGGGGGTACACGGTGGAAGACCAGTGAGTTGAATGCTGATTTATTTGCGGTTAGATGAAGAGGTGATGGTGGAAATTCATCTGACTTTCGTAATTTATTTTCTGTAAAATTGAGGGGGAAGGAAAAAGAGGGGGGCAGAAGTCAGTGTTAGTTACAGGTTTATATTTTCTTTATTTCTTTGGATGTTTCCAGCTGTTTTGAGAGCAGTGATGGAACTGTTTATATTTGCACGCTCTGCGCAGTGCTTCAGAAAATCAAGACATTTGAATTTAGCATCAATACTTTTTGTCACAAGTATGTTATTGATGTAGCACTCATTTGAGCTACACGAGTGTGTGTGTGTGTGCATGCGTGTGTGCATGTGTATATGATCCTCTATGTTCATAATCCTGTATCTCTGTGTATGTGTGATCCTGTGTGCACACAATCCTCTCTTTCCCTCCCTCCCTCTCTCTCCCCGTGCGCGCGTGTGTGTGTATGTGTGTGTGTGTGTGTGTGTGTGCGTGTGTGTGTAAGCGGGGCTGGGTCTGGCCTCGCCACGACGGGATCAGAGGCAGATCCGCGTCTCCCCCCATCCTTCCCTTTGATCCCTGTCCCCAGGCCTGCCTGGCTTCTGCGGCTAACGCTAACACTGCGCTAACCTGCTAGCAGCAGCCACGGCAGCGCCGGCACAGGCAGTCTCTTTAGCCTGCCTGACGACTGGTAGTCAGAGATAAGGGAGGAGACTCAAACCCACTCTCACTTCCCACTTCCATCAAGCACACACACACACACACACACACATACACTCTCACACACTTCTTTACAGGGGTGAAAAAAAAAACGCATATGAATTACATTTAGCAAAACCTGTTCTGGCGCGTGCTGTTAGAAAAAAAAAAGAATACATGGGATATAGAGAGCGAGAGAAAGTGAATGTGAGGAAAGCAGGACTTGAGAAAGACTTGGAGAAAGAAAGAGTGAGACACTGTGGGTGAATAAGAGAAAAAGAGAGAGAGAAGACGATTATGTGAAAGGAGAGGTGAAGAGGTGCTAGCTAATCTCGAGGATCCTGACTAGATGCTCTTGTTGTGAGAAAAGTCAATGAAAGCAGACAAAGGCAGGTGTAAAGACTGAAAACATGGCAAGACATTTATTAGTTAACAATAGTGTTCGAACTACGAGCTCGGAAGGTCAGCAATGAGCTCGTAGGCCAGCATGGCTCACTGCTTATGCCGGCGGCCAACTGAACCTCTCGCCCTGCGTCTTCCCTCCGCACTTAAAGCGTAGCCCTCTCTTGATTGAGTCAAGAGGAAAGGACTCGTCATCAAACGATTAGTTGTCGTCATGTCAAAGGTCACCAGAGCAGTTTGGTTGACACGGTTTGGCGTGATCAAAGAGTTGGGGTCATGATTGAAAAAAAAAACAAACAATGAGATATTTCTACTACCCTCTGCTGCACCTGAGTAGCAGTGGGAATGCTCGGATCACGTGCAGTCAGCTGCATTAATGGAGGCTTGCGCATTAAACCCGTCTCTGGGCACCGTGACAGCTGGCACACTGCGGGCATGAGAGAGGGGTGAAGCGCATAGCCTGCAAACATGGGCCCGGGCACTCACTGAGCACCGGGGGAGAGCGACGCGTTAAGGAGAAGGCCTCTGTTTCAAATTGACTAAAGAAATCAAAGAGTACCACACGCACACACACACACACACACACACACACACACACACACACACACTCATGCACACACACATGCGCATACATAAATTAAGAGGCTTTGGATGAAAATACCTGCTTGTTAGCTGCCAAGAAAATCACAGACACAAATCATATCCACTGGCTAAATGTTGCTAAATAAATCAAAGAGCCTCTTACCCTTTTACTCCGATATGATTTCTTAGGTTCCACAGATGCAGAAGCAAGTGGAGGCCACAGCTCTCTGAGGTCTTAGTCACCGTGTTGTTTATTGAATTTCTGAGGTCAAAAATATAATATATTTTTCCGTCGAATGTCCCATTTCGTCATATCATTATCATTTGAATATCAATATCAAATGTTGGTTGAACTTCAGCAGCAATCTACCTTGTTTTTGCTGTGGAAAAGCCACTGCTGGTGAGTGAGCGTTTGAAATGTGTAAAAACTTTAAAGTGCAGGGCCTCACATTCTGTGGTGTGTGTGTGTGGTGCTGTGAACTTTAGAAAGCGGGCCAGCGACTGTCAGAAGCAGAACGCTGAGTGAAGTTTTGCCGCGGGTTCAGCCAGGAACTCTTGTGAAGCGAGGCCTTGTTTCAGTCAGGAGGCGCTTTAAAAAGGGGGAAGGGGCATGGGGGGGGGGGCTCCAGACAGTTCCCTGTGCTATCTGCCAATAGGGTTGAGAGATCAGGGCTGCCTTCTGGACCCCGCCTGGACAGATCCATGCCTGTCCACATCCTTTAACCTCAAATCTCCAGCGCCCCCCGTGCAGCCAAGTGAGTCAAATGCAGACTTACCTTCTCATTTCAAAGAGATGTGTTTGGATGGACCCTTCTTTATTTATTTAGCTTTATTTTCTCTCCCCACCCCCTTAACACCCGCCAAGTTTTTTTTCTCTCTCTCTCTTTCTCTTTCTCCAGTTCTTTTTTTGGTAGCTGTTACTGATATCTCCTCTTTCTCACTTTCCCTCTCTCCCCCCTCCTCCTTTCACACTCTCCATCTCTCTCTCTCTCTCTCTCTGTCTCTGTCACTCACTCTTTCCTTCTTTTCCTCTATACACCCTCTCCCCTTTACTCCTTTCTCTCCTTCCTTTCTTTGCTCACTCTTTCTCCCCTCTCTCCATCTCCATTCTTTCCCTCTCTCTCTCTCTCTCTCTCTCTCTCTCTCTCTCTCTCTCTCTCTCCTCTCTCTTTCTTTCTCTCTCCCTCTCTCCCTCTCTCCCTCTCTCCCCCTCTCCCCCCCTCTCCCCTGGAGAGGAAACCGTCTCCCTGCTGCACAGATGAAAGGCACCAGCGGACAATAAAAATGCTATTTAAATGCAAGGGTGTTTGTATGCGGCTGAGGGATATTTCCCGCAGAAAGTGAGCTGCAGCATCCTGATAAATGGTAAATATAAGGGAATATGATTTACATTTATCTTGCCGAGCCAGCCAATATAAATTTCAGTAAATCCTAGAAGATGGAGGATTTAAGAAAGACATGACTGCGACCAATTCACAGGCATGGCGGTGTGTATGAGTGGCCCCGCGCCGAAGAAATGCCCATAAGATGGAGAATTGTATAAAGTAGACACGCGTTTCGCACGGGAGATGCTATCTTGAATACCAATTACATTCAGACACACTTCCCCTCCTGAGACACACAACGAAGTGTTTGCTATTCTCCCAGGCCGGGGCCATTGTGCCTCTCTCTCGTGGCAGTTAGCGCGCAGCGGTTGTAGTTGTCAGTGGAGACTTGGCGCGTACAGTAGGAATAGCGGTCATGCTTGTGGTTATGGCAGGCAGCCTAGTAGCCGTAACAGCTGTGCTAAAAGGCGGCTAATAAAGTGGTGGCTGTAAAAAAAGACCCCGTTGGTGAACGTGGTAATGACTGTCACGTCTGTCACAGTCATGATAGTGGTTTGGCAGCGCGGCTGCAGAAGGGACGAGAGGAAAGCCTTGTGGAGGAAAGAAAGTGATCAAACTCAAGGGGATGTTTTCAGTGATGTTTCAGTTACCAGTTCCCTATGCTATGTGTACAGCAGCCAAAGCCTGATAGGCAGCTGCGTGAAAGTGTGTGTGTGTGTGTGTGTGTGTGCATGTGTGTGCATGTGTGTGTCTGTGTGTGCTTGTGTGTGTGTGTGTGCGTGTGTGTGTGTGTGTGTGTGTGTGTGTGTGTGTGTGTGTGTGTGTGTGTGTGTGTGTGTGTGTGTGTGTGTGTGTGTGTGTGTGTGTGTGTGTGTGTGTGTGTGCGTGCGTGCGTGTGTCTGTGCGTGTGTGTGTGTCGTTAACACGTCCCAGAGGCAGGTGAAGACCGGTGTGTGTAGGGTGACCCCGCTTTGCCGGGGCTCTCCGTGGTGTGGGGGTCACGGGGTCGCGGGGTGAGCCGGTTTCGGGGTCACGGAAGGGGAAGAGAGCAGGAGATGGAGGGGCTGTGGGCTGGATGTCCTCTTCTCCTCCAGCAGCTTCCTGTTAGTTCCAGATGCCACATTGACAGGTGCAGAGACATGATTAATACTCCAGCCAGCTCTATCGCTCTATCGCTCTCACTCTCTTCCTGTATCTCTCCCTCTCTCCCACTCTGTATCATTCTTCCCTTGCCATTTCTCCCTCTCTCTTCTGTATCCCTCTTGTTGTGTTTACTCACTTTTCACTTTTTGTTTCACTTTTTATCTTGTTCTTTTTCTCCTCTTTTCGTCGGTCTCTCTGTCTCCATTTTCTCACCGGAGTCTCATTCATTGATGTCTAAGTCTTGTCCCTTTTCCTTGTTCCGTATCTGACTTCTGACTGTGTGTTTCTCTTTAACGCCCTCTCTCTTGTGGGTTACTTATGTGACATCTGCATTATCCTATTCACAGCATAGTAATGACTACATCAGCCTCTGAAAGACACTGAGCCGGAATCACTCAGCAGTCATTTTTAATGCATCAAAGTTTTCACATTAATCAACAATTAATGTATCATTTTTGACAACAGTCTGCAACGTATAACCCTCACATTATTTGTATTGTAGACATACTGTAGCCATTTGTGCCTGCATTAACGTGCCTTGATGAAGGGCCAAATACAGGTGAACTGGTGGGGCTAATTTGGGGCTAATCAATGACTATTCTTGGTTGGAAGAAAGCGTACAGATTCCAAAAAGGATTTGTTCAAGTGTAAACAGGGTGTGTGGTCAGGCTGACTGTGTACAAGAAGAGTAGCTGTGTGCACATCCCACCTTGCAGGTGCAGGACAATTGGAGAGTATAGTATAGCGTCAAAAAGGAATATATACTGTAATGTCCGCAACACTGATCATTTGTCCCGTTTATTGTTTAAAAACAAGCAACGTTTTGACCCTACTGGGTCTTCATCAGGCAAATGGTGATACTGTGTATCCACGTCCACCAGTAGGCAGCTGCTGCTCTCCCTGTGCCCACTTCAGTGCAGTGGTGGAGGGGGAGGCGGCGCTGCATGGCCATCCCTCAGTGCTGGTGCAGTCAGGTGGAGTGATGGCAGCGGCGGTAGTCTGATGTGAGGGCATCCCATGTCATCGTCCTGGTGTTGATTTTTTGCTTGAAAAACACATCCTCTCTACAATTTCCTCTATTCACTCTTTCTTCTTTTCCCTCTCTTTTTCATTTTTTTTTCATGTGTTTTTCTTTTCCTTATCTTTTCCTATTTCTCTCCTTCTCTCTCTCCTCGATGTCTCTCTCCCTCTCTGTCTCCTTCTCTTACACTCTCTCCCTCTCCCTCGCTCCTCTCTCTCTCTCTCTGTCTTGTTCCCTCCTCTCTCTCTCTCTCTCTCTCTCTCTCGCTCTCTCCTCTCT
>NC_085002.1:24521037-24526037 GCF_963854185.1 Sardina pilchardus | reverse complement strand
CCTCCCTCTTTAGTTAGCAGCCCCCTGAGTTATTGTCATGTGTTCTAGTCAACTTCCTTGTAGCTTATTGTAGTTATGGGGCTATTTTTGTGGGGGGAAGTCAACTAACACTCGAGCAGACAAAAAATTTAATTTGACTGAAAAGGAAATTAGGAGGGAAAGAAAGAATCCTTTGTGTGTGTTGGTGTGTGTGTGTGTGTGTGTGTGTGTGTGTGTGTGTGTGTGTGTGTGTGTGTGTTCGCACAGCAAATGCTACTATTTATTTATCTGAAAGGATGCACATTGTATCAATTTACACTGCTACAGTGTCGGTGCCAGTGGCACGGCCCTCTCAGAAGTTGGGAGGGGGGAATTAATTAGTTTTTTATTATTATTTAGAGAGTAATCTATCTGCTGGCGAAGAGAGAGAGGGAGGGAGGGAGGGAGGGAGGGAGGGACGGAGAGAGACGAGAGGAGTGGGGGAACAGCCTGAAGCGCAGTCCTTTAAACACAGGGTCCTGTCTCCCATTATCTACACCAGCAGAGCGCACTCAAAGTCAAACAACAAACGCCCGCGCCATCACTGCTACTGACGCCCTGATAGACAGACAGACAGAGAGAGAGAAAGAGAGAGAGAGGGATGAATGGAGTGCAGGAGAGGAGGGGAGAGAAAGAAAGATGGAACGAAAGAAAGAAAGGAAAGACAGAGACAAAAGAGGAGTGAATAGAGAGGAAGAATATGAAAGAGTAAGTTAAGGAGAAGAGGAGTGAAGAAGAGTTTTGGAATTTCACTTTTCTGAAAAACAAAAGTGTGTAGTGGGTGCATTTGGAGTTCTGTGTGTATTAGTTAGTGTGTATAGATTATTTTGGTGTACATATTATGTATAGACAGTTTATGTGTGTAGATTATGCTTGTGCTGTATGTGTGTCGTACTGTATGTCATATGCATCTTGAAAACTGCACATAGTGTGTGTAGAATCTCATGTGTACAGTGTGTAGTGCCTCATCATGTGTTCATATACATCATATAGTTTTTGTGGTATGTGTCGTTGTGCATATAGAAATGTCTTTCACTTTCAGAGTGTATTCTGCAGAGAAGTGTGTGTTATGTGAAGTGTGTGTCCGTGTATGGTACAGTATATGGTCTTTGTGTGTGAGTGTGTGTGTGTCATTTTGTATAGTTTGTATAGTCTGCATCTAGGGTGTGGTGCGTTTTCCATATGGAGTGTCCCTCTAGTCAGTGTGTGTGTGTGTGTGTGTGTGTGTGTGTGTGTGTGTGTGTGTGTGTGTGTGTGTGTGTGTGTGTGTGTGTGTGTGTGTGTGTGTGTGTGTGTGTGTGTGTGTGTGTGTGTTGGTGGCCGCAGGAGGTTGTTTTCCCTGTCAGTGGAGCACCAGATATCGGAGATTACATTCTCTGCCCATATCAGATTGGGGCCCCACAATGCTATTGATTTTTGTTTATTTTACTGCGTCAATGTTTCGGATGGGTAACACGATAGCGGCCGCGCTTAAGCCCCTAATCCCCACCCCCCAGCTAAACTTGAGCCGCGACTCTTTTGGGAAAGATGCGTCAAGGTCAAAATCTGTTTGGGAAGGATGCTAAGTTTAGATTCCGAGGAAAACATTTTGGTTTGAACGCTGCAAAATTGCATTTTGTGGAAGTGTTCATGCACTTACATTTGGCTTTTAAGTGGAAATTTCTTACTGAAATTTTTTGAGGAGGAAACAAAAATGATTATACTTGCAGAAAAGTATAGTCCTCCAGCCTTAAAACCTCGCCTACATTTATATTCTAATTTTATTGAAACATAATGAAACTTGACAATACGAAATTGAATATAAATTGAAAATGAAAGCAACGTATGAGCAAGTTATCTTTGAGGAAAGGTGGGATATTTAAGATAGTTCAATTCTCTCAAACAATAGAGGCTAATATGGATCCATAATTTAAATTTTTTTTTTAGAAAGTCACACACACAAAAAAACTTGTCTCATCGGCACTTTGCAAAGGAGGTCAGTTTGCATTGCAGAAACTCGCAGAGAAATCCATGAATTCTAATTAGTGGGCGTTGATTGGAGAAAGGGCCTGATTGTCGGCCATTTAATTTAATGTGCATATAAAAAGGGAAAGGGTGTAATCAGGCTTCAATTAACTGATGACTAAATCTATCCAACCCCCTCCAACTGCCTACTGCTGGACCCCCGTCAAGTATAAACCCCCCCTAGACACTTACACACACACACACACACACCCTAAACACACAGACGCATACGCACACACACATCACACACACATACAGACACACACACACACTCTGCCCGACCACCACGACCCAGCCACAAGGGCTGCTTGTACTCCTCCATTCACTAATCCATATTAATCAGAGAAAGTATGAATCTCATGTCCATATGGGAGAGTCACATGCTTGGGGAAGAGGAGTTGAGGGGGGTTAAGGGTGGTGCATGTGTGTGTGACTGTGATTTTGTGTCTCTGTGTGTGTGTGTGTGCGTGTGTGTAAAAGAGTATGTGTGTGTGAGAGAGAGTTTTTTTGGGGAGGGGGGTTGAATCTCACTCATGCAGGCCTATATCACATGTGTGTCTGCTGTGTGGTGGTGAGGGGAGAGGGGTTGTGGTTGGGTTGAAACGGACAGGGATGGGAGGGGGAGGGGGGAGGGGGGGTCTGCACACTGATAGAATTAACATGAGGAAATGGCTAACCAGCTTTATGTCTCTGTGATGTGCCTCAAGTGTTTCATATTTCCTGGGAGACATTTGTGGAATATTAATCATAATATGATTAATTTTTGCTCTCTCTCTCTGGCGCGCGTACGCTCGCTGTGCCGTAGTGTGGCGTGGTCTCCTCTCCTCTGAGCTGCTCCACCAGTACAAAGGCAGCTTGGATGTCGACTCCAGAGATCCACACTGCTGTCGGCTATTTTACACTGCCACGGTGGCGCGCTGAACTGAGCTTAAACTCGCCACAGATAGAGCTGTGTGTGTGTGTGTGTGTGTGTGTGTGTGTGTGTGTGTGTCAGCGTGACTGCATGTATGCTGCAAGTATAAGCGTAGGTGGATCTACACGACTTTCTCTTAGATTTTATAGTTTGTCTGCAGTGGGTCTTTGTGTGTTTGTAGTGTGTGTGTGTGTGTGTGTGTGTGTGTGCGTGTGTGTGTGTGTCTGTGTGTGTCTGCAGTGTGTGTGTGTGTGTGTGTGTGTGTGTGTGTGTGTGTGTGTGTGTGTGTGTGTGTGACTGCATGTATGCTGCAAGTATAACCGTAGGTGGATCTACACGTCTTTCTCTTAGTTTTTATAGTTTGTCTGCAGTGTGTCTGTGTGTGTTTGTAGTGTGTGTGTGTATTTCTGTGGTGTGCGTTTGTGTATAAGAGAGAAAGAAAAAGTGTGTGTGTGTGTGTGTGTGTGAGCGCACGTATGAGAGAGAGTGACTGTTTAACCGTCTCCATGATAGGCTAATTGGTTTAGCAGTCATGGGGGTAGAGGTCAGCGGAGCGTGGCGAGGCCCAACGTGAACCTGATGCTGGGAAGGATGCTTTGTGTCCGCACCGCACGGAGGGCATGTGTGTGTGTGTGTGTGTGTGTGTGTGTGTGTGTGGAGTCCCAGCCACCCCCCTCTCTTTCCATCTCTCTCTCTCTCTTTCTCTCTTTCTCTCTCTCTTTATCTCTTTTTCTCTCTCTTTCTCTCTCTTCTCTCTCTCTTTCGCTCTCCCTATTTCTCTCTCTCTCTCTTCTCTTCTCCTCTTTCTCTCTCTCTCTCTGATGTTGTGCTATGAGTGCTATGCGGCGCTGTGTGTTGAGATTTACGGTCTTGTTTGTGCTGTAGCGTGGGGTTGTGAGGTGGCCTTGTCCCATCAGCTGTTTGAGTTAAGGGCCCGCCGGCCTCTCTCTCTGCATCCACTCCGTCTTCGCTCTCTCGCGTGCACACACACACACACACACACACACACACACACACACACACACACACACACACACACACACACACACACACACACACACACACACACACACACACACTCGGACATCTGGCATCGCTCTTCTGTCCAACCGCAGGACAAGAGGAGCTTCACAAGCTTCACACCAGAAGGGTCTGCGTGTGTGTTTGCATGTGTGTCTGTGCGCGTGAAGTTTGTGGAGTTTGTTGATTAAGTCTCAGTCTTCCACACAACAGGAAGAGCTAAAAAGGTTCTTGTGTTGAGAGTGAAACATTCCGAAAGTTCAAACGATGACGAGAAAGTGATCCAGTCCAATTAAATAAAACTGTATTTAATTGTAGTTGATAATTGTAAGCGGTGATATAATTATCATGTAACTTCACTGCCGCTATGTGCTAGTGATGTGACGTTGAAGTGTGTGGAGATCTAGCCAGTGGCGCCTCCTGTGGTGTGAGGCTGAAACTGCAGTCTGTGAGACGTTGGGGGGGAGTGGGCTGGTGGGAACGGGCCATGCTGGAGCCCTTCTTTTAAATGGAGAGAAAGAAAGAGAGAGAGAGAGAGAGAGAGAGAGAGAGATGGATAGAGAGAGAAAAGGAGAGTTTACTCTCATCTGCCTCATTACTATTCATGAGCTGGGGGCGGGGGAGAGGGCCAGAGGCGGGGATTAGATGCTCCCTTGGTGCGTGTTGTGGTCTGGGCCTGAGGACTGGGGCGGTGTGTGTGTGTGTGTGTGTGTGTGTGTGTGTGTCTGCGCGCGCCCACTTAGCAGCCTGGGACCCTCTCTCTCCGTCTCTCTCTCCGTGTGCCTTGTGCAATCACTGGCACCGGCTGTGCGTCCCCACTCTGCGCGAGACTCAGGACGCCGAGGAGCGCCAAGTCCCTCCGAAATCCATCCCTCCAGAAGACGCTTTTTTAAAAGTATGCACGGATGCTGCGGTGCTTGGCACCACTACAAAGTTAGAAGAAGTGTTTATTTCTGTTGAGTTTGGAAGGGCTGATTTTACAAGGGTTAGAATGTTTGTGTCTTCGCTTAACTGCTGGTGTGGGACACACTATCTCTCTCTCTCA